>NW_020956436.1:169606-189829 GCF_003031625.1 Empidonax traillii
AAATCTTTCCACTTTGACAATACGGCTTGCCCAGTGATAAACTCGCCTAATGCCTGGTTCAACTCCTTAGCAAGATCAGACAACCAAATGAAATAAGCTTTGTAAAGCAGAAATGCGACACAGCGCTCAGCCCTCCTCTCAGACCTCCCCACCAAAAGCCTTTCATCCCCCTGAGTGGATTTACATCAGATGTCCACAGTAACAGCCTTACAGGATTAGGCTTTTGGCAGGTTTGTCACGTGTTCAGCAAGGGAACTGAAGTTGGGTCAGGTGTCCCAGCAGAGCTTTAGCAGCCCAAGGAGCCCACGCGCTGTCCACGGGCAGAGAGGTCCACACTTGGCACGGTCAATTTATTTATTAGACACTGAAGCTCGGGTCCTAAGCAATTTCCTTCCCTTCAAACAGCTGTGGGGCTGTTTTTGTTTGGTCTCTATCAGACCTAGGTTATCATCCAGAAATTACAGTGGCTTCTCTCAGCCCCAAAAGCCCATCCATGGCACGAATGGCCTTCTGCAGCTGCTCTGTCACATCTGAGAGACCCAGGTGGGCCTGGGAGCCAAAAAACTCCCTGCACTGGCAGTGCTTTGTCCTGGTACTGACCTCATCAATAATTTTGATGTGCAAAATATACGAAATATGGAAACTCAGCTTTTATTGGGTATTTTATTGTGTTAATAGTTCGCAAGCTTCAGGTTTTGTTCATCAGCGGTGCCAGGCAATCTTACCTTTGTTTCTGAAAAGTTATACTAGTTCATAAATGTGTTCTTTAAATTTTAGTCTAAGAGTTTGACTTGTATTTGGAAGAAATAACGAACTACCAGGCAAAAGTTTCTTTAGAGAAAACACAGTATTAAGTAGCTACTACAATAAGATCCGATCTTAATTTTCTAGGTTTTTCTCAAAACAAAACATTGAAAGGTGTAGTGACAGAAAATATTGAAAGGTATACAGGCACGAGTTTGTTATCAAATATTAATTAGAATAATAAAAAGTATTTTGTGAAGTGTGCTCAGTAACATAATTCAAAAAGGGATATTGCTTTATTTATTAGTTTTATTAGCTTACTGATACATTATAACTGTGACTTCTGTTCCGTTAACACTGTGTCCATCACAGCTCCAAAACCAGATTGCCCTCGAGGTGCAAAAATGATGGTTGTGGGTAATATCATACTGCACCCAGCAAAAAGTATCAAAAAGTAGAAGTTTAAATCCCATTCTGGAGATACGGTGAGAGCAGACTGTCACGTGCAACAGAAACAAACCCAACAGAGGGTCAGAATATTCCAAAGCTTCATTTACTTCATCACCAATCCAATTTAAAACTCCTGACTATTTACCCCGACAACCCCAGTGGAACACCAGAACTTTACATGAGCTGGTACGAGCCCCTGAGTTAACACCAACAGCTGCAGCAGAATGCTAACAAATCCACTGTGCAGATAAATGTCTTCAATTAGCTTCCCTGTTAGCCTCTACCAGGCTCTTTCCTTAGACATGGCTACTTTATCTCATCCTGTGCATGGCTTTTTTTTCCCCTGCCATCTCTTCTCCTATTTTCTAGGCTGTTGGGCAGCTGTTTACCAGGTATACAGATTCTCACTAATTTGGGTGCATTTAACAATCCAACTTTTTTGTTATCTTTCAGGTTTTCTGTCATTGTTTCTGTTTAAAAAGAGCCACCAGCACTGTACTACAATGAATAAAGTGCAAGAAAATCATTAACTATATAAGTAAAGGTGACACATTCTTAAAACTACAGAACTATTCCTCACGACTGCAAGAAAACTGTGATTAATCCACCAGTGTTTCTGCATGGGTTTACCAGTTGTTCCTGAAATTCCTTAAATGGGAGAGAAAAGAAAACATCTCTGACTGGGCTAGTACCCTTCCAGGACAACTACACGGGAGATGAAACACGAAGATAAGAAAGAGTTTAAAGCTCCATACTCGCTAGAGCTGAGGGAAGACAAAACAGCTGCTTTTAGAGATTACACAGCTACAGAAAAGTAAGGATTTAAGGGAAACATTTTTTCAGTCTGAAGAACAGAAGCTTCTGATAACAACGCTGCTTTTGCTGGGCACAAACTTAGGCTCCTGTCCTGGTCCGGGCCATGACAGGGTTAATTTTTGCAGTCACCAGGAGGGGCATGGCCAGGACCTGGAGATGTATTTGATGCCAGACCTCTGGCTCAATAATTTATATTTAAGTTCTTGTAGACAAATTCTGCCCTGAGCAAGCTCCCAGTCACCCAGGTTTCCCCTGTGCTGCTTCTGATGGAGAGGTGCCAGAAGCAGAGCAGATATCCTTTAAGCCAGAAAGTATAGGACTCGTTTTAATGGGAGAAGAAGTACTCCAAACTTCATCCAAAGTCCATGGAAGTAAACAGTGTTTCTGTGATCACACATATAGAAAGAGATAAAGAGACAAAATATAAGAGGATATATAAATTAAAAAAAAAAAAAAAAAAAAAAAAAAAAAAAAAAAAAAAAAAAAAAAAAAAAAAAAAAAAAAAAAAAAAAAAAAAAAAAAAAAAAAAAAAAAAAAAAAAAAAAAAAAAAAAAAAAAAAAAAAAAAAAAAAAAAAAAAAAGCAAAATGACTCAACTAAGAAAGGTAGAGGAGAGTTTCAGCCTGACAACCTGAAAGCTTTGGAAAGTAGAAGGAAACATGAAAAAAGCAGCAGGAGGAATGTACTAATCATGTGTTGTCTGCACCTAGCTTGGAACATGAAACATTTAAGATGACAACAAAACAAATTTGTTCAACATGCTGTTACTGCAGCAGGATATCAGGGCCTCACCACTGCACCGCTGAGATCAGTGAGTGTTTTGGGCCAGACTAAGAGAAACTAAACCTTGAATTTCACCCTGTTTCAGTGGTAAATGAGTAATGAATTCATTCAGAACTTATGATTTAATTATTTTATGCCACATGCAACAGTTTCGAGGACATTATTAGGACTACCCCAGTGCATAAAATTGGACATATTTATTCCTTCACGGAATCAAGATTCCATAAATCAAGCCTTCCCTTAAAGTATCAGGGAAATAAATTGATGATGTCAACACCATTGGCACTCAGACCAGTGGAATGGAACTGTTCTACTTAAAGTAGAACAGATAAAAAAAAAAAAAAAAAAAAAGAAGATGCATTTCACTGCTAATCCTAAGATCTAGGCACTTGGAATCTCCTTCGATTGCCACAGGGCAACAGGGGTTCTTCTAGCAGTAAAACATTAGAACTTTTGTTAAAGTTTCTGTCCCAAGTATAGAGCAATGCAGATGTAGATATTATTGCACTGAATTTGGCTGATAGCTCCCCAGTTACAGCTGACAATTACTTTCTACTTATGTTTAGTTTGTCACAGTGTGCTAAGGTGCTTTGTTGGTAATTCAGCTTCCCGGGGAGCTTCTCGGCAGAAGTGTTGTTAAAGGTCACCCCCAAACTTCAGGGGTCAGATCAAAGCAAAGTTTAACATATAACTTTCAGTCCATTCTAAGTTCAATCACAGCAGTGTAGAACTCGCCATTTTGGCACATCATTGCTAAAAACTCAGACCTTTATTTCAAAGCCAGATCAAGAAAATTAGGCCAATCAGAGATCGAACTGGCATCCTTGGAAAACAAGGCTGTGCCAAGAACAACTCAGGAATGTGGGGTTAGCAAGCTCTCCTTCTACAGAAGTTCACCTGCAGTTCAATTCTGCACTGATTATTTGGGATATCTCTGCTGAAATTTGCAGACTCTGCCCAGAGTTGTTTTAATGTCAAGATGTACATTAAAATAGAAAGGAGATCCCACTCAGCTCCCTCAGTTGGTGATATTTTCATTTTGCTTTCAGAACAAGTTAGTCACCTTCCCTGCCCCTGGAACAAGTTTTACTGTCCTTCTTCACCTCTGTCATTTACTCACCAAAAGCCTTGTCATCTTATTCATTGTAAAAGCTGAACTCTATTAAAATGATATACAAGCCGTGGAGCTGAGAGAGCAAACTTTGAGGTTGTTTGTAACATCTTATGAAACCAAGTTGACCCCCTTCTAGGTCTTTTCTGCATAAGCACTGCAGCCAAAAATTAAGTGCCTGCAGGAACCATCACTCATTTGTAACAACACTGTTGTCATCACCAAAGCCTTTTGAAGATTTCCAGACTCTAGCTGCAATTTGAGGGGCCTTACATTTAGGTTAGGATCTTGTTTAAGCAGCAGCAATGCTGTTGGCATCACTACTTTTACAGTAGTGATGAAATAAAGGGTGAAGCATTAATTACCTGGTCAAATTTATTTTTTTTTCTCCTCCGAAAGCAATGATACAAACCAGTTTTAGTGTTTTTTCACCCAATTTATAGAGACTCTAGGACTGGATCCAGCATAATTGACACCAGTAGGAAATGTGAACAATGAAAGAATCACAACTTTGCAGCAAAGTAATTTCTTTTTAGTGTTGTTACTCCCGTTAGAGGTCCCAGTCAAATGCAGCACACTTATTTTGGATAGAACTTGAATAAGTAGGTCATGCAGATCTTTGGCTTATCTTTAATTCAGTCATGTGAAGAGCTTATTATGACAAAAATATAGAAATGAGAGAGGAGCAGCTATTACTGTGCCAGTTTGAGACACAGGGAAAACTTCAATAGGGATTTTCTGCCTTAGATGATTTGTGTCTCATGAATGCTTAATAGGAGATATACATGGTAGGTATTAGTCAAGAGGAAACTGTACTTTCCCTGAGCTCCACTTAATATGGGGCCTGTTTACCTGAAACAGAACTATTTTCAAAAGATTCATATATGACCATATGAGTGGCCTTTTCCATTCTATTTGCCTCTCTTAGCTTGAAATTACTTTCCTGTAGTTCCCCTTTATTTTCCTGTAGATATTTGCCAAAAAAATGAACAGAGAACTTTATAAATACGTACCATTCAATCCCATAACTTACACAGTAAAAAGGATTTTAAATTGTGTAATAACTCATCCTTCTAGTAAAGATTTAAAGAGAGGATAAGAAGGCACATTTCATTTATTTCTCTATCAGAGAATGATATTGAGAGAGAGTAATGTTTCGAGACTCAAAGGTATTCAGGGGAAAAAAATAAAAACTATTGAAATAAATTGCCCAGGGATATGCAAAGATTATTAAACTGAAAGCTCACAAACACCTCAGTACTGCAAGAAGTCTAAGTCAACTTCGTGTTTCTAATTATGACTAATTTAACTGACATTGGGTACCTAAACATCTTCCAGATCAAAGCTCTCTTTTCTGTCTTAATAAAGTGAAGTCTTACACCAGTAAAAGCCTCACACAGAACACTCATCGCTCTTTGAAACTGGCTTTTTGGTTTAGATCGATCCACAGTAACATTTGCTGATTTTAAAGGGCAGGGAAAGATCAGTCCCTTCAAGGGTGACAGAAAATTATGGCAATGAAACCCCAAACACTTCCCACCTAGAGTTGTGAACATTCAAACAAAACACTGCAGGAGAACATGGGCAAATATTAAAAGCATTGACAGATTGTAATGTCAAAAGATGAAGAATCAGCCATAAAATGGGTGCTGGTTTTAAGGCGCAGTGTCTGGGATTGCTTCACTTTATTTGCAACAAGTCAACCGGGATGTTTCCCTGTGGGTTCTCCATCATGCTAAACACTGACCACCCAGGTTCTGGCCTACAGAAACGGGCAAAAGGCTCAGCCCATCCTCAGACAAAAGCCTGCTGCAGTGCTTGGCCATCACTCCCTGCACAGAGGGGAGCCCCCAGCAGACATCCCTGGAGCCTGGGGACAGCAGGGGCAGGACCAAGCCAAGCGTGGGGTGGAAGACTCCCTCTCCCCAGGGCCCACCAGATTTTGTCTGGTCAAGACAGAGGATCAGGAGATTTGGCAGTGGCATGATTTGCATTTCCCTTTGAGAGTGGTACAGCTCATCAGAAGGCTCTGCAGACGCTGGTATCTCATTTTGTCGTGAATTCCCTGCCAAGCAGGGGGAAGGATTTACACCACCAGGTTGGAGAGAAGGAGCTTCAGGAAATGCCCCTTATCTCATGTAATCTTGCTAAGCTGTCTTACTCCTTTCTTACAGGAAATTTACTTCTTCACTTTTGTTTTCTTTTAAGAAGAAAACTGCCAATTACAAATGAGCTGGAACAGATACATGATAAACTCACTGTGCCTATTGGCACCACAGATGTAATCTTTTTCTTGAAGAAGTTTTTGTAAGACATTTAAGACTTCAGATTTAATTATTCCTTTAAATTATTATAATAATTTATTTTGTATGTTATTTATATACAAAGTATCTCTTAGCATACAATTAATTTTGAAATAAAGACATGGTTATTTATGTATTATCTCTGTTAATTAGAAGAGCTAGAGATGGGACAAAGCAGAGTTCTAATTAAAGGGGTTCTTTGTTCCATCTCCCACAGTGTATTATCCCTTTTTGTTTTATTATACAAAGTTAAAACTCTAGAATCTGGAAGATGCTCATGATATGTCTGGGTTTTGTTTTTTTTTTAATAAAAACTCCAATTTCAGGTGTTATTTTCCCATATTTTCCTCTGTCTCTCCTTACTGAAAAATAAATTCAAACAAGCTCAATAACAGTATGTGTTGCTCTCACTGAGGAAGCCCACAGAAACACACTTTTCATTGTTTAATCAATGAATGCAGAACTTGATTTGTTTTTTCCCTTTGAAACCTTAATCCTATGCAGTCAAGATTTGAGGACACTGCTGCCTGCTTGCAAATATTCCACAGAGTGACAAACAGCCCCATTAGTAAACTGAATTATTCATTGCAAATTATTTGCCTATTGTTACAGAGCACATTGAACATTATGTATAATTGCCACTGCACATTTTCCTCAGCATGTTGGCTTTCTATTTTTCATTGGGCTTTCCATTCTCCCTCATGTCCTTCTTTTATTACGATGCTATTTTACTAAAACATCTTTTCACAGCTGAAGTCCAAATTGTTTCTGTGTGAGAAATAATAGCCACTTCTTTCTACTGCCCAAAAGAACTCTTCAAATAAAAAAAAAAAAAGAGAGACAGTCACCATGATCTAACAAAGACATGACAAAGGTAACAATGCTGGGTGACAATTCATTGTGCAGTCAAATAATAAAGACAAAAACTAGACAAACAACCCAAAAAAAGGAGGCTGCAGTGAACTGATATAACACAACAGCATCACTCTACATATTCAGAAATGCAAATGAAACCGTGAAGACAAAGCTATACCAGCGAGAGTTCTGCAAGACTTTAACAGCTCTATTGCAAGTGGGGAAAAAAAAAAAAAAAAAAAAGTGGAGAGTTGCAGGAGCAAATGTGAAAGAACTCCCAATTACAAAATGCTTCAGTGGTGAAAAAGATCATATCCATACTTATATTTCCTAGTTTATGCAGATTTCTTCATGCTCGATTTCTTATTTAAGAGGTTTTTTTTCCCCAAAAAACCCTGCTGTTTTTTAAATAAGAGGAAATTCTTCAGTGACTGAAACATCATTATTCTGTGCTATTAACAGCAGTCGAGTCTCTAGTGCAGAAATATTTTTCTCAACATTTAGATTAATTTGAAAATCAGATTTACCACCCTGTTACATCCTTTTCCCCCCTTTGCTTTATATTAACGCTTAGCTAAATTTTGTTCATACAGAAGCATATAGGAAATTAAGCTTGAATTCTAATTAACTCCATTATTTCAATACTGATTTCTTTATTGTTTGATTTGGTTTTTTGTTTTGTTTTGTTGTTGGTTGGTTGGTTTTTTGCATGAGGCTGTATTCAAAAGGAGAAATAGTAACGATAATCCCTAAACATTAATGTGATAAATGGATTTCATGCCCCTATTTTATTTTCTTTTGGGAGAATTGTAATTCCCCCAGTTAATACTTATCAATCCATATTTTCTTACAGTTCTAATCTCTGAACTGGAGAAGAAGAACAACATATCAGTCAGGTGACTGATTATAAAGAGACAATTATGAATAATGAGAATAATCCATGAAACTTGCTTTGGCAAACACTGTGATGTTTTCATACAGTTTTAGCTTGTTTGCAGTCAAAACAGATCAAAATGCATCACTAAGGTAACAGATGAAGGCAAAAGTCTAATATAAATTACTTTAAGGTCTGTGCATATAGGGTTTTTTATACTATATGATACAGTAATTGAACTAATTGAAGTTAGAAGCAAGTAATATGAAACTGCAAAATGTGACAGATGCAGTGGTCTGGAGTCATGGACTGTCCAACCCTTTCACACTGAGATACACAGATACAACACTAAAACATCACTGGGATAAATGGGTGCTATATGCTTATTTTTGGAATTTCATCCTCTACATTGCTGACTACATGGAAGATGAAGAGTATTAAAGGTGTATTTAAGGTAAAAAAATCTGCACAAATGCCCAATACCAAAAAGTTATCACAGTAATTCATCACTTGACATTTTATTTCTCTGGGGACAGGAAGCAGGTAACAGTGGCAGAAGAAACCATGATACCTAGTCCAAGAATTAGTATTAATTCTTAAAGAGAATGACCTAAAGATGTGCATTTGCTGCTGGAAACTTTAGATAGACTAATGCACTGACTGGGGATAGAGCAACTATCAACCATCCAGAGTCTACAGGAGCTACAGATCTGTGAGGGGGTGCTCCTTGAAGCACTTCTTCACTAGTATCAATCTTTACCTTTATCAAAATTACCTTTATAAAGCACTGCCACTGCTGTGTCCTTTGTAGCTCTCCCCTCAAAATCCCTTTGTTCCTCACTGTTTGAAACAGTGGGATTGTACCAAGCAGAAGTGCCAGATGGTGTTAATTAGTTTTGGATTTAGTTTTCATGGGATACATCCTCTATACTGAGCTGGACATTTTGGGCAGTTCACCTAAACAGATTCAGTTGCTGTAGGATTCTGTGCAGGGTATAGAGACACAGCACATTCATCTTTTTTATTCCCCCAAATTAAGTCACCGTGAAAATAGAAATACAGCACTTGCTAAACCTCATGAGGAAAAATAAGGAGTTCATTGTATTGTTTTCTCTTTTCAAGAGTAATGGGCATTGTATCGGAATATGTCTAACAGTAAACAGTTTTGCAGTTATCTGAGAGCTTTACTCCTGCACTTACCAATGTCTAATGTCTTAATATTTTGTGTATTCAGGTTTAGCTTGCACTTTACTGCTCACTTCCATTTCAGAGAGTGCTTATGAATATCTATTCTTTAAAACATGTTTCCAAACAATTCTTAGCATAAGTTACAGAGGCTATATATTATATATATATATATATTTTTTTTTTTTTTTTTCAGTTTTCAGAGGCTATATCTTATCATGCACCAGACAAGGAAATGCATTTATTTTTAGTTCCACATATGACTGTTTGAAGGACAAATAGTTATAAACACATATATCCAAAAGGATCACAACAAAATATATTAAAAATGAAGATACCAGAGATTTTAATGTCTGCAATACAAGCATTCACCATGTTCCATCACAAATAAACTACTCTTCTAAAGGCAAAGCAAAACCCTTAAAATTTTCCTGGCTTAAGCAGAATTTTAGTGCTCATGCAATTCAGTCCTGCTTGTTGCCAGTCAGCAACACAACATGCCTCTAACAGGTTCTTCTCTCACCCACAGGTACATCGGTGTTTTCATTTTAGCTTCACCTTACAGATGTGTGAACCCTCTTTTTCTGAGCTGTACATGTGAAAATTAAATCTGAGCCTGAGGAGCCTTGGCAGCCTTGCTTTCCCAGTTCAGCTGCTGTTTATTAATAACACTCTCTCTAAAAAACTCCTACAAGCACCAGTTTGTTATTTTTCAAAACGTGGCAGAGTGTAGGTATATTCTCTAATACATAATTTACTCTCCTCATTAATAAGGGGAATGGGGAGCTGTCGGTAAGTACATCTGAGTTAGAAAGAATACTTCCCATACTTCTTTCTGGTTTTGATAATCTCTGCACTGATTCACACAAGTCTGCTTCTGCACATCAGAATCTGATTTTCACATCCAAAGCCAAAGGACTCTGTTAAGACATTTCCATTTTCATTACTTTTGCCATTTTTCATTTGTACTATGGAAAAGTTTCTGATTCTCCTTACACTAATTTCTCTCCTACCATTGCAAGCTTTATTATCATTTAATTGTTCTCTTAGTATATATAGCAAAGAGACTGTCACTGCAGGCATTACAGGTATTTTCTCTACTACATATCTATACCACTTTTAGCTACATAGGAAGTTAATTCTATAGGTTTTACTGGAAGTTCTGATGAGAAGAAACATCCAAGCAGTAGGAGCTAGTGATCGCCTAGTAATCTTAAGGTAAGCTGCACAAGTGAAGGAATGACTGCAGGGTTTCTTGACCAAAATTAGCCTTTTCAGGCTTCACATGGGGTCTACAAACTTGTGAGATAACTCTGTAATAGGAAAGCTGAAATCGTTCAAACTAAATTCATGATTAAACTTAACAGGAAAAAAAAAAAAAGGAACACACACAAAAAAAATAGGATACAGGCATTCTTCCATTTTGGGAACCAGGATGTAGGATATCATCAGAGAGATAACAAATGAACAAAATTGCCTTACCCATGACCCAGCGAGAGTCTCCACTGTGTTTTGAAATCAGAACTGCCACACAGAGGTGTCCCAAGCAGTGACAAGGCTGCCTAATTTACCCTGCAGAAAGGGAATACAAGGCCCCTACCTCTAAAAGGTGCTTTATAAGGAGATTTCAGTTGAATCTAAATTCTGGCCACACTGCAGAAAGCAGTTTAATTGGACTGTACAGACCTGCAAGTCCTGCGGTCAGCCTCTGTTAGTGTAAAGCCACTTCTTGCACTGCAACACCCGGGAAGGGGAAGCCAGGGATGGGAAAGGTGGAGGATGGTCCTTTTCTGGTTTAAAACATGCAAGTGGAGTAAGTGGTGAGAGTTTCTTCTGCTCAGATCTTTAGAAGGAACCTCATGGACACCTACCCTCCCTTAAAAACTCCAGGCTCTGGCTTTAAAGAGGTAGAGAGCCTAAAGGTATAGACCCCAAACTCCTCGAAAAAGCAGCTGGGCAACAGCAGGAGTCTCATAACACCATATTTTTAAATTATTCCCTAGTCTTTCTTTTTTGTCTTGCTTTGTAAAGGGACTCAGGCCCCTCAGTCATAGGTCTAGAGTCTGCTCTACAGTGAAACATCTAAAATGCAGGCATCACAGCAGGTAATCCTTGCTTTCCTAAGTCTGCTTCTCAGTAGCTCAAGATACCTTCCCAAGCAATCTGAATAATTTACAGCCCTTCTTGGCCTTCATGTATGTATATTTAAATTTTATGCTTCGGTTACCCTACATACATCACTGGCATAATAACTAAAATAAAATCTCTGTAATAGATTGCAGAGTGCTCCGAGCCCCACAGGGAGTAGTTTCACCCAGGAGAAAAACATTCACATGCAGGGCTTAAATAGCTTCAGCAAAAGAAAGGCACACTGAGTCTCAGATGCAAAGAGCATCGTGTGGATGTGGAGGGTGTTAAAAGGAAAGGATAAAGCGGCTTCACTAGAACTGCTATTTGTACCTGCCTTTAAAATTACTGTTCTTGATGTAACAAAATGGGCGAGAAAGTCTCCAGGAATCCATCCCCTGTTTGCATGAAGTATCTCCATCCACTGACTGCAGAAAGTGTCAGCAATCCTTCCTACTGACATGCCATTTACTCTGGGACTATCCACACGTGTCACTGGTAAAACCTCCACGCTGCAAGCCAGACCCAAGGGAAACCAAAGAAAGAGTAATTAATTCACAAGCACTTCCTCAAACTGCCTCCAGTAGATCCATCAGAGCTCCCTGCTCTGACTGTGACAGCAGCTTGAGGCAGTAACAGCAAAAAAGGCTCCAACTGCACTTTCTCTTAATAACCTGCACCCTAAAGCTCTCCCTCCCTGGCTCTCGCCATTGCTGCTGTTCACAACCACACACCAGGTGGGAATCTCCGAAGAGAAACAGAAAGTTAATCCAGTTTTCTTGATGGGGTAACACAGAGAAAACGTTCCTGAAGCTTTTAAGGCTTGCATTGTAAGGAAATCTGTAGTTTCCGTACAGGTGTTACAGTGCAGAAGGAGATACAGCACATCCCATACAACGTGGGGATGGAAATGTGGGAAGGGAAAAGTGGCAAATCTGCCTTTGCATTACTGAATCAATCAGTGAACAAATCAGCAGATATTTTTAAGTGCTGAAAGGACAGAGATCTGCACAAGACAAGTCACAAAGCAGTAATGGGGAATGGGAAGCGGGAAATGAAAATCATTAAAATGAATCGTTCTGATGACAGGCAACCGCAAAACTTGAGTTGGGATTTAAAGGCAAGTGCTTCATTGAGGGGGGGAAAAGACAACTTCAGAGTAAGAGCATCTTGTTTAGCAATGCAGGCAATGCACTTTGAAGGACTGCATAATGAACATGTGATTTAAGAGATTAATATTTGCCCTACATTCATAACCCTTGATAAGTGACATCACTTCTCAGTGCTATAATTTCTCCGTGTTGCTCATTTCCCCACACGGTATTAGCACAGGGGATCAGAGAGGCTATGCTGGGGTTTGCACATGACACCAGAATGTTAATAATAAGCTGTAATAATATTAAATTAGAGGAGACAGAACATTCAAACTATACAAGGCGTTAATGGAAAGAATGAAGACGCACTTCAAAAATGTCTGAAGCTCAGTTTCATTATTGCTCTGCTCTATCTTTACCAGTGGAAGAAAGGAGGTACTTATGGAAAAGTCTCACTTTAAATCTGCACTTCATTACCTGACAAATTTTAGCAATAACTCAAAAGTAAATACAAGCTACACAATAGAGAATAAAGCAATTGGGAAACAAGTCTAAAATAAGTTCTGTTTCTTTTCAACTTGACTTATCCATCATAAATTTTTACTTTTGGGGAAGATACTGAAATCAAAATAAAGCAGAAACTAAGCACAGAGAATAAGCAAGTATTCCTAATAACAAAATTGCATTTTATTGCAAAGACAGATGACTTTTGGGTATATTTAATAAAGGGAACTCCAACAAATGGTATCAACCATTAATGAGAGCTCCTGGGAAATTAGAAATTAAAAAAGAAGCAAATTCCCAAAATGGGTAAGATATAATTATGGCTAAACAGCTGACAGATTATAAATTTGAAGGAGAATTTCTAGAATTAAGACATCCTTTGCAGAATCACTTAGCACCATTTATTTCTACTCTTATTCCAACTCCTAATTTACAATGTCCTTGTTGAAAGAAGGGATTTTTCAGTGCTAAAAAACATTAAAGCCCAAGACGAAAATAACTATTTCACTTTGACCCACTGAAGTATTTCTGTCTAGTGTAAAACCTGCTTTTGAGATTCCAAGCTGTTTCATAATCCAAAGTATGCACCACTGAAGGTAATTAGGGGAGAGAAAGCCAGGATCTGCTCTGTTGTGCCAGCTGAACGTCAGCTCCTGAGGTACCAAAATAGCCTAAAGTAATATAAAATTTAAAGCTCTTTCTACTATGTCACTCTTAATTTGTCATTTTATGTCCCTGGTGATTTTTTTTTAAAATTTTTTTTTTTTTAATTGGGCATCCAGATGTATGACTACTTGGAGATGATAAAAGTAGACACATTCCTTTTCCCCTTTTCTCTCTAAAGGAAAACAACTAGACTTTTATAAAAAGTTAGAGAATCCCTGAAATATTTTGCCTGATTTCTAGCAAAAGTCCTTGCTACTCACCACAGAAAGAGAAAGAATACAAATGTTCCCCAAAAATTTAGGAATTAAGAGAGATCTCCCTTGATTTTGGGTCCAAGTATCAAGTTAATCTTCCTTTCAGACAGATTGTCTGTTAATTCACCCACTTTGCATACGACAGAAGGGGTATTTTTGAATTGTGTTTGTTTCAAATCTTGTACTTAAACTTGCCCCTGGTAAATTCATAGATGGACAGAAAAGCAACCAATCAGTATATATCTGTTTTCTTAGTCAGCATCCACTGGATGAATTAGTGTCTGAATTCATCTGGAATGTGATGAGTAATCAACATTTTCCCCATTTTGCTTCCATTTGTTCCTCAGTTCCTCCTCTCCTCCCCCAAAAATAACTTGAGCAGGGAAAGATTTCCTGTTTTAGGATACAGTGTGGTTTCAGTAGGAGGAGGATAGATTCCCACCTCACCCTACACAGCAAATGAAACCAAACACAGATTAAAAATTAGGCAGCTCTCACATTGCAAATGCCCTGCTTTCCTTTCACCTTCAGTTCATTAACAAGGTGTCTGATAAGAAGGAGCAGATTCTTTTCAGAAGCACAGCAATGTCTTCTTGCAAAGATTGCTCTTATATGTCTGGTTTTCTTTTTGTTTTTTCTTTTCCCTTTCTATGACCTAAATGATGCTGCTGCATTTTTTACTTCCCCTGAGCCGAGTTCAAATATGGAAAATGTCTCCAACACAAGAAGTGTCTGGACAGCAAGCTCTGCCGTTGGTTTTTACCTCTCCTGGGCAGCAAAACACCTGCACCTGAAACAGTGGGGCTGTGTTCTCTCCTTCTGGGCTGTTTTTTTGGCTGGGGTGAAGTAAATTTGCTCCACGGTGGCTCGTGGGATGTGGATTTCCTCCTCCTCCTTAAAAGTTTGAATCGACTAAAAATTATCATAGCAGTTTTTTAAACTCCTGCTGAAGTCATGCAAGTGAAACATAGCAATGGTCTCCATTAACCTCACACATTCCTCCATGCTTTATCCTTTGCTTCTGCTTCACTAATCCTCCTGCTCCCAGAGGTGATGACTCAGCCACATTTGCTTTCTTTTTGAAAAACTGTTCCCCTTCTGACCAACCGAGCATCAGGCTCTTACTCCGATCTTTATGCAGGGTGCACAGGAAATTTCATCCCTTTTTAAGCAGAAATAGCTACATGGGCATAATAAACTTACATCAGCATTGCAGCACTCAGAAGCTCACACAGAAGCAAATCTCTTGGTTTACTTCTTTTGCTGTGGTCTACTCTCTTCTTTAAGTCTTTCCTTTCCTAAAGTAACTTCCAGACAGATGGTAGGGAATTGGGTTTCAATTTAATTTTGTCTGCAATGCTAAAAAATGTAAATTTTTTATTTTCTGATACTGCAATGAAAATCTGCTGTAATTAATTTACCCTAGGTTCTTACATTTAATATAATTTTAGCTTCTTTTCATGCTACACTCTCCTCCTTACCTCACAGTACCTTCTCATGATGAAAAAAAAAAAAAGCCATTTGGAATAAAACCATCTTCTAAATGAAAATGACTGCAATAAGAGTGGCAAACTCATTCTGGCTATGAAAAAACACTTAAACATACATTATGAAACAAAGTGAGAGACTTTATGTGTATATATATACATATATATACATACATACCAGCTTTGGTGTGGTTTTTTTTGTTCTGGGTTTTGGAGGGGGGGGGGTGGGAATAGGATTTGATAGACTTTGTTACTGAGGACAAATAAAAAAGCACTAAATGGTATCCATGCTCCAAGAGCAGGAATTAAAGGTTGAAAGTTCTGAATTCAACATATATTTTGGTTTTTTGATGGGAGAACGAGATTTAGTTCAGTATCTGTTTCCCAGTGCTTCTCCTTTTACTGTATTCTTTAATGCAAATTAGTTCTGGTCCTTTTGATGATGTCTAATTTTACATCTGTTAAGTGTGATCTCACTTTACCACCTTAATCAATTACTTTATATCTTGTCTTATCCATGAATGAAATATAGGTCATAAATATGTACTGGCTTATTTATCTTCTTTAGAAAGTTGACGAAACACTCTGGAAGTATCAGAGAAATGCTCTATTGAGCAAGCTGACTGATGATACTTCATATTTTCTGAATTTTTAAAAAATACTCTATATTGCTAAATATCAGACACATAAAGAATGAACAACTTTTTTTTTTCCCCTCCTTAGTGAATTAGCTTTATATGTTTAGTTATTCCCAATACAAAATAAGGCCCTTGTTTGTTTTGTTTTGTTTTTTCCTCCTAGATCAAGAAAACACTTATCACAGCTGTGTATTGTAATACTTTTATGCATTGGGAATAGACTGTTAATTTTAAAAGAATACTTATTTTCCCATACTGACATATGTTGACATGGGAAATCTTACTAGCAACATATTTATCTTGATTTAGTGATCTTGCCATAAAAGTCAGGCCTGACATCAAAGTCTAGTTCCACTCACCAACTAATGAAAAGCTGTCTCTAGTGCAACTCATCCTTCCAACCCAAATCATTCTATGATTTCTTTTAACATGCAAATAGCCTTTTGAGAACATGGCCTTGAATGTGAGCCTGCAGTGATTGGTAGTCAGCAATTAAACAGGGCGTTTGCAAGCACAGGATTAAAAGTTCAAGGTGAAAAAGAGCAGGTAGGAGAATGCTTGTAACACTCTTTAAAAAACTGTGAAGAAAGAAAAATACAGAAATGAGAAGAAACCCAGGAAGAATGTCAAAAGAATGGCTCTGAAGAATGTTGAAAGAATTGCTCTGAAGGCAATGCTTTTCAAAGTTATCTGGGATGCACCTGTCTGGCTTGAATGCAGAGCTTATCATGCCAAGCCAGGCTGTGGAAGGCAGCAGAAAGAACAGACAGCAAAGAGCTTTAGATTATTATTTTCCCTTGTCTTATTTCTTGTCTACAGGCCTTGCTGGTAGTCTGGTGTTTTTTGTGTTTTTTTTTTTCAGGAGCTACTGTGTATGACATGAGCAGTTTTCCCACACAGAAAGGTAGCATCCCACAGACCAGCAGCCCCAGCAATTTCAACCTCCCTGCGAAAAACAGAGCCAAAGAATTCACGTTCTGGGGAGAGGGAAGGGCTGGCAGTCCAAACTGATACCTGGTCTAGTGGAAGGTATCCCTGCCCAGAGCAGCAGGCAGGGGTTGAAACTGGATGAACTTTAAGGTCCCTTCCAACAAATGCTGTCAAGGCATCTTATTTCCTATAAGTCATCGTGAAAATCCAAGTGCTGACAAATCTGGAGAAATTCTTAGCTAAAAAATGCAATTAAATACACTATTCAAAACAAAAATCCTATGCCCATGCTCACTAGTCAGTGACAGTCTGGAGCCACCGACTGAATCCTCACTTCTCATAACTCACAAACCCATTTTTCTCCATTTCAATGGACTCCATGACCATAAGTAGCTGCAGAAACACCCCTGAATACAAACTAATCATCACTGACAAGGCATTAGGGGAAAGTAAGGTTAAAAAGTCATTTTCTTTTCTTCAAGTTTTCCCTTCAGGCTTTTAGAATTTCAGGAGATCCCTTGGGAACACTAAAAATTGGCATTCTAGAGATTGCAGCTAGGACCAAAGCCTTCCAGAGAAATTTGATCACATACCATCAAGTCTCTTTGAACAAAGTACTGCTCTACACAAGCAATTCAGAACAAGCATCATTATTTTCTAGGCTTTTCTTGTAAATAAAATAAAAGGCATAGTCTAGTTCTGTTGAAAATAATTCATTTTTTTGGACTTATCTAGAGAGGAAAAATTCAATCACCTCTGGACATCCTGTTCCTGGGAGAATCCTGCACTTGACGAGTTCCAATATGTTTCCTTGGAGGAATTTGCACAAGAACCTGGGACTGCAGTTTTACTCCTTGGAGAAGAAAATTGCAGGAATTTCCTTCCCCCATTCCAATCCTAAAAAATTGCAGAGTTATGCCTCAGAGATTTTGCTTCCTATATTACCATTTTTTTTCCTATCTCTCTTGTGAAGGAGTCTGCAATACCCATAATGCAAAAGCACTAAGAAGTCTCCCCCCAAATTATATTTATAGCTTAACATACTTTGCTTTTCAACATATGGATGTTGCCAGACAAAGGAGATGTTGGCTCAGCCGATAGGGAAAAGACAGCAATTATTCTGTAAATATTATTCCGTAAAATCACCGTCCTAAGGAACTGCATAACGAGGATCCTGCTGAACATTAGCCAAGAAAAGAAGCAGGAGAATAACTGGATTAGCTGTGCCAACTCAGCTCCATATTTGGGAGAGCAACATCGAGTTCATTGTGCAGTCAGGTGTAAAACTTTGGGGTTGATAACCACCAGAGAGATGTCTGGGACACAACAACACACGTGCAAAGGGGAGGGAACGCATGTTGACTAATGCAGGGGCACATATTATCATGTTTACCTTGGGAGGGAAAAAAAAAATCAATGAATATGTATGTAAAATATGGCATATAAACAGCAGCTTTTCAAGGCGTCTAGGAGGAAACATCCCCTCATGCATCGAGCATGGAGTAAAGAACACCTTCTTCATTGCCTGCCACCTCGGTGGTAAGGAGTTTTGGAGCCAGACATAGACAGACACAAGCAGAACGTTTCTCTCAGGGGGGAAAAAAAAGTAAAAAATAATAAGGTGGATTTGACTGTTAAACTCCTGTCTGGCACCAGTATCAGCAGAAACGTCCCTGTTATGGAAACCAAATTAGCCACGGGCCTCGCTTGTATTTCGATGAGATGAATTGCTGCCCTGATCAGCAAAGGCAGCAGCAGGAACCTCATGAGGAAATACTTTTTTGATTTAGCCTTTCAAACAGAAGCTTCGTGGTAACACAGGTAAGAGTGATGATTTCTGAGTCTGCATGAAAAGCAACAATTACTACAGTCACTATTTGTCTAAATTCATGAAGAAGGGAAAAAAAGCTGAAAACCTGTAAGTCAAATTGTTTTCAAGGCTTGTAGTGGCATCCATTAGTTCCCAGCAGTGCTCTTTAGAAAAACTGTTTAAATGCTATTTTGTAATTCTGACTGCACAAACATTTCTCTCATGGTGACAGTCACCTACAATTATGTTTAATCACTCCTTTTTGCTTTGTCAAGCTCTAAATAATGTTCATTACTGTTGTTTTCTAAGCCCTGCACTTTAATGCACATCCTCATTTATGGGGTTGTGAATATATTAGTGAACTGTAGCTTTCATTCTCACACTTAATAGGCTGTAAAATGCAAAAATATAAATGTCACAATCACCTACAAAAAAAAATCCTCAGTTTAATTTAAAGCTCTCTCAACAGTCAGAGGGAAAATGCTGCAGCATCTAAAGATCCTAAAGCTTGAGGTTCACATAAAACACAATAAAAACAAGACTCTTGCAGAATTAAAACACACTTAAAAATGCAAAAAAAGAAATAAGAAAGAATACGACTTTATATTTGAAATTTTGATTTTAAAACAGGGTCTTGATCCTGGGGAGAGCTGAGCTAATGTAACAGCATAAAGCACAACAGCTTTATGTAAATGTTTTGTAGCTGAACGTCTGAGGAAATGGCAACAGCATTTTCTATCTCACTTCTTTTAAGGAGAAAAATAAATATGGGGCATGCTTTCTTTTTCACTGCTCTCTGTGCAAACAATAATAACGAAGAAAATAATGAAGGTAATAAATTCAGACTCATATGGAAAAGAGGTCTCGGTTCCATCAGTATTTTCAAGGACAAAACGACAACTTTTGCAGCTTTGCAGCAGTTGGATTTATATGGCAACGGGGTTGCTGCACCAAAGCTTGCAACAGAGCTGGGGACTTAATTATCACTCACTCTGTTCTTCTGTTCCTCCAGGCACTGAGTAAGATTCTCTCCCGCCCTCTTGGTTTTGTGATGTGGGACATAACTGACACACACAACAAAAAATCCCAAACCCAAACAAATAAACAAAACCCGAAAAAGACGAAAACTACATGTTGGAGGTGAAAACTTCCCCTTAACTGTCAGAGAAGAAAGATGTAGGTGATGATATGGTAGCAGGACTCCACAGCCCCAGGAGCTGCATTTCTGCTTTTGTGTCAACATTTCAGAATTCAAATCCCAACGCTACCACCCCCCCCACCCAAAAAAAAAAAAAAGGCAATATCAACAATCCCCTTTTCCTTTCCCCTTCTGATGAGACGTGAGCAGATCAGATTGGCACAGCTTCCACGGCACTGATTAGCTCCCAGCAACCTCTTATGCTGCCTCTGCAGCTCCCCAAAAGATATCTGTGAACAATCTGTTTTCCCTTCTTATATTCTGTTTATTCCTTATAATCCATTGCTGTCAAGGGAACTGTTCCATCAATATTAGTAGGAAGAAATAAGTAAGCAGTTTGCTCACTGAACTCCAGCAGTAAAAATGTTGATGTGCTCCAAGTTACCAAGTGGCAT
>NW_020956437.1:0-81300 GCF_003031625.1 Empidonax traillii
TTTGTGGAAGTTTTCCAACTAGTGGCTTCTTATAAACAGCTCTCTCTCCTGCCAATAACAGACTTGGTCTCTCTCCCATTCCCCAAGAAAGGTAATGTTCAGATAAGCAGGAGTACATTAGCACATTTCCTCTATTTGGACACTGGCTTCTTACTATCTTGGTGAATCTGGGTGTAGACACTGCTGAAGTTAATGGAATTTTGCTTCTGAAAGCCTTTCCAGACCTGTGTGTCTTTTTTTAAAAGCACCAGCAGAAGCAGCAATCTGAGTTCTGCTAAATCTGCAACAATACATGACACGAGCAAGGCAACTGTATTAAAAATGTGGAGTTCACTTTTAAAATATAACAGTTAAAAGAAATCTGGGAATGAACATGGAAAAACAGCAGGGCTCTGATTCTGCATTCATATTTGTGGAAGTCTATCACTCACAGAGTAGGGATCCAGAGAGTTGCATTAATTTTCCCTGTTGAGTCACAGTTCTCAAATAGTGTTTTCAGAGATGCTTTTGTACAGAATTTTGAAAAATGGCAAAGTGTTCGAGTAGTATCAAAAACGTATGTATTGGTTAGTTGTTTGGGTTTTAAATCGTCATACAAGCCTGACTTAAGGAAAGGGGATGAACAGAGATGAACCTATGAGTTAAATAATCCAAGGGTAGATTTAGTCATTGCACATCTTACAAACCTTTGAGAATACAGGAAGACCTCTTCTGTTCAAATGCTACACAATTTTTCAGCAGTGGAGAGGAAATAATACATTTTTGCTCAGGCTTTACTGCAGTGACCTACTGCCAAATAGAATGGAATTATTTAAAGTGTTAGGAGTCTTTGCTTTGTTAGAAAATACTGCTGCAAACAAGCCAGCTGTGCTAGAGCTTTTTTGGAAGACAGTGCTCTTCTAACTTGATACCCTAGAACTTGAGCAAACCTGTTCCCTTAAAACCTCACAGATGTTAATCTAAGTCATCAGCAGAGTAGGAGGCTGCATTGAAAAGCAGAGTCCTTCATGCTTAATCCTAAAAGGTAATAAGTTTATAATACTTTTTCAGATATTTCTATATATTTATCCCATGGAGGTGTGTACTTCTTTAAAATTACCTTTTATGGACCTTTCTTGCGCTTCCAGAGCAGCTTGTGGTGTGTCAGTTGTTAAGTGGCAGCAAGCTCTATGTTCGTGTTTGTATTCAGTGAGTTTGGAGCACATAACATGACAGTCTTTCCTTCGTTTTTGTGGCATTTGGATTAAAAGTAAAAGAATAAAACAGTTCACTTTTAATCTTTTTCCTGAACAGATCTGAGGTATCAGGTGTGCTGCTTTATCTGTAACACACAGAGATGGTCACTGTGACCAGCCCAGAAGCAGCAGTGCTGGAACACCTCTGCAGAGGAGCACCCAGTGATTTGCCTGGTTTATACAGATCACACCTTTTTTAAAATACAGTGCGCAATTAAATTGCAGTTGAGATAAAAAGGTCATGTTGGCTTGGAGAGACTTGATTAGCAAGGGGGAAAAAGGACATTAGGAGGTGTTGGTTCGAGTCTATGCTTTGTTTGAAAACAAAACCTCATTTCTTTGAAAGGAAGACTGAAAAGCTTTTACTTGGATTGCTGTCTGCGAATCTAAATGGTTGCCTTCATTATCAGTACTTGCAAAAATTGCTGGTTCAGGAAGGCTTTAGAAAATAATTTCCCTGAAGAGGCACCAACGTAGCAAATGCAAATTAAAAACAGAATGACTGACCTTTCAGGATTACACATAGCAGAATAAGCAAAAAGTGTGGAGGAACACGTGACATTCCATCCACCATTCCTCTGCTACTTTGAAGCTTTACTTCTGGGAGATGGGGAGCTAAGAATTTTTTGATATCTAATACCATATCTCAAGTTTTTGGTACATGTAGTTGAGTGGTCTAGTGGATCTGGTATCAGAGAAGTGGAAAAAGTAGTGATAGGATTATTTTTATCATAAAATTTTTGTATTTAATCAAAACTCCAAAAGACAAGCGGGATGGAAGATGTGTGTTGTGTGTCTTGTTTTGGTTTTGTTCACCCTTCGCTCCCAAGGCAGTGAATGACTTCTCTTTATTATGAGCTGTACTTTTGTTTATAATGCCCAGAGAAGTTGATATGTGATTGTGAAAATACATGTAAAAATATACTTGTAATGAAAACAGTTCTGCTAATAATTGTATTTGACTACAAATGCAGTCAAATCTAGTTTTCCATATTTTTCCTCTGTTCACTTAATGGTTCTTGGGTGGAAGGGGAAGGAGAGGTAGACTACAGCTGGTCATGATTTCCCTCTGTAGTGTCATACCATTATTCTTTACTCTTTTACTACTTTAGCTCTTATTTTCAAGGCTACTTTGACATTTTTGGTAGACTGGTATCTGGAATATTGGTAGATTGGTGTGTGGGATATTTTCTTTTTCCACAGTAACTCTGGGAATAGCAGTTTTTTTCTCTTCACTCTTCATCCTTTTTCCTTAGACGTAAAATGCTAACTCAGTTCCTGGTTTTGTATAAACTAAACCAAACTGAACTTTAAACATTGCTTTTTAAAATTGGTTCAGTTAAAAAGTGGGATATTTTTTACAGTTGCATGATGAAACTTGACTGAATCACAAACTTTGAGCAATACTGACATTTGATATTTTTTTGATACACTTACTTGCAATCCCAGATACTGCTTTATCTGTCATGTTTTGAAGCTCTTAGTTGGATCAAGCAGATGACTAAGTTTGCTACCTCTGTGTCAGGCATTATCTGTTATTGTACAGGTTGATTTGGGGTCTGGTGAAGCAGATCAGTGTTGCAGTACAATTTAGGAGGTGCCAAGTAATATGTTCATATGGGATGAGAGTTACCCATCTATCATTTTTAGCACTGTGGAGGAAAAGTAGGGAAGAGCCTCATGTCCATGATTACCTGCCTTTCCACCTGCAGAGGCTCTGGAGTTGGGTTCTGTGGATTTGCAGCTCCGAAAAGAAAAACCATTAAACTTTTTAACAAATTACAATTTTCATTACTATTTCTTTAAACCTTTGCTAGTTTCATGAACACTGTTTTAATAAAGTTTGAGAAACCTTGTGATAACGAAATCAACAAGATGTGGCAGAACAATTACCTTCTATTATCTATATCCTTTTTTTTTTTTGATTCTAAACAATAACATATTGTTTTATTTTTACAGATGACTATGGATGAGAAATATGTGAACAGCATTTGGGATCTTCTGAAAAATGCAATCCAAGAGATCCAGCGTAAGAACAATAGCGGTCTCAGTTTTGAGGAGCTGTATAGGAATGCATATACAATGGTGTTGCACAAACACGGTGAAAAACTCTACACTGGACTAAGAGAAGTGGTCACTGAGCATCTAATAAACAAGGTTTGTCGTTTTGTTAATTAAAATGGAAGTGTCTTACAGGAAAGAATTCTGAACGGTTATTTAAACGACAAAAAAAAAATCTAACTTAATAAAGTTGCCTTGTGCTGCAATTGTGTAGCTTCTCTCAGAAAGGGTAGCACAGAGCTAAAACCCAGCTCAAATGACTTCATGTTCCAGGTGCTGTTTTTTGTAAGTTACTAATGGAGGACAGACCACAGAAAGTGTTTGAAAGTGTGCAACAGGAAACAGCTTTTGTTGAAGAATAACTGCTGAGAGCTGGGAATCTTTTTTTTTTTTTTTAAGGTTTGTGGCCTTTTTGTTGGCATTTTGTGACTTTCTTAGGCCAAATTTTGGGTTCGTTTTGAGTCAGTTTTTTCATCCATGGAACAAAATAAATACCAATGTTTGTTATGGGCTAATGAACTAATTCACAAGTTAATGAGAGAGTTGTGCTAGGATTATGCTATTTAAAGAGGCAGTAGGCACTATTCAAAAACATCAGCTCAGCAACGACAAAAGTCCTGAGTAATCTGCATCCTATCATTTCAGCCTTTGCAAAACCATGTAATTCAGTTAAAATGACATGCAGAAACTTCTTGTTTCTGAAGATTTATCATGTGAGAAAAGGACTCTTTAGGACTTATGTTAAACCATGGAACTACCTCTCCTGTCTTCGAGAGAAAAGTTTAGAATTGATTAATAAGTATATAATTGAAAGATGTTAAAACTCACTTTTTTAGGAGCCCACGTAATATTTAGGGGTAATAGGAATTCCAAGTCTGGAGAGATTCCTGCCTTGCTCCATACCTGCCTATCTCTGAAGAAAGACACGTGTCCACTCTGCTCCCAGATAAGGGTTGCTTTTACAACATCTGAAAAGGAAAGTCCTATACACCATCATGTGTCTTGGATGATTATTTATGGCCGAATTAAAGAGAATGGATGGGAGGTTTATGTCTAACTAATGCAGAATTTTTGGGAGTTTTTAGTGCATTCCAACTGGAGTTACTGCTGTGGATGAGAAATGTGTTATTTTCTTTCTAAAGTCTTAGTTTCAAAGGTGTGGTCTGAACAAGTACAGTCTAAAACTGCTTTGAAGGTGGACTCTTTTACTGGTGCACGAGAGTACACATCCTGTGTGAAGTGGCTGGATAATTTAAAGCTCTATTCTATAACTGTAGCACATCTGTGACTCTCAAACTCTTCTGTTTTCAAAATCTGTGCATGCATAATCTGTACTATTCATGTAAAATGTGGCGAATGGCTGAGGCTTTTTGTGCCATGAATATGTCAATGTTTACAGTCTGTATGTAATAATAGGACACTGAATTTTTATTATTCCTAGGCTTTAGTTTATCCTGGTTTAGTTTGAGGGAAGCTGCTCTTGTTACCTGGTATTCTGCAACTTCTTATCTTAGTTCCTAGCTATTTTGCATATTAAAAATTATCCATTTGCAAAATAAATTATTCTGAAGTGCTGATTGTGGAAAATTAACAAAAGAGCAGAAGATCCTGAGTTTGTACTTTCACTGCACTGGCTGAGAGGACTGCACAAATAGCAGTGTAGACTAGTGCCTTTCTGACACTTAATAACATCATATCTGATGCTTTAAAAAAAAAGTCTTTTTCAGTGACCTACAATTCTGATCTTTAATGTGATTAAGCAAATTATAACCATGTGTATGGGTAACATAAAAATAGATGACCAAATTTTTTTAAATAAAAAGGCTAACTACTGAGTTTTAGTTGTTAATTGCTGTAGAGGTAAAAAGGCTAAATTATTCTGATGATGCCATCCGATAAATTAAATAATCCAAGAAAAGGACTAAAAAAAGAAGATGTGACTTCTGCCAAAATTTTCTTAGCAATAAAGAAAACTTCTGTAGGCTCAAAACTACTCCTTGTCCCTTTTGAGTATTTACTTAGGGACGTCATGTCAGGTAGTGATAGATAGAAGTATGGAAAAAATACTGCACTGATTATTAAGAATAGGATCAGTTCTATAATGACATCTTGTGTTTGTGCCATTAGTACTTGTGGTAAGATATCCTCACACTTTGTCAGAGAAATTTTAGAAAAATCTTTTCTGTTCACTGTCTCTTTCCAAGGGCAGTTCTCTGTTAAATTTTAAGTAGCTAATTAACAATAAATCCTCTCATCACAAGTCTTTGTTAACTTCTATTCAGAGACTCAATGGTGAATGCTTGAATTTAGGAGAGGGGATTTTTCCAACTGAAATGTTGTTCATTAAATTTCTTTTATAAAAATGAAAATGTGCAGAAGTGAGTGGATTTTTACTGAAGAACTACACTCAATTCAGGGAGCGCCGCTGAGGAGCCAAACCCAAATTTGAAATCACTGGAATCCTTGCAACATAATTGTCCTTTGCTGTCTACATCTGCTGGTTATCTTTTTACAAAAAAGCTGCGGTATTCCTGTCAGGCTGGTTAATTAAGAGTAGATGAAGAGACTGGGTAGGGGCAATGTGTATGTTCAGATGTTTTTACAAATAGCTTTAAAGCTTGGAAAGCACAGGCTTGTGTTGTTGGTGAGGCATGGTTAAGAGCTGTATTTACACTTTATGCTTATTTAACCATTAGTAGAAAGTTCTGCTTATTCAACATTTTAATTAGATAAGTAAATGATAAGAAAAGTATTTAACTTCTCAACAGAACATAATACAGTGTATTGTCCTTGCAGCCTATTTAATTGTAAATAAAATGATAGGTGCAAATGGGATCAATACAAGATACATTACTATCAAGTGTGCTTGGTTTTGAACACCCTAATGGCTTGTCAGTACTGATCACCAGGTTCTGGCTGCCTGCTGAGGGCGATAGAAGGGCAGGTACTCTGCATCACTGAGAGGAATCAGCTGTCCTGAAGTATCCTGGTTTTACTAGAGGGTAAGGGCATGCTAAAACTTGTATTGACATCATTATTTAAGTAGGGTATGTGTAGACCTATTAAAAAATACTATTGAATTTTGGAAGCAGTGAAACCTTTCATCTGAATTCAAGTGTTTAATTCCTGGGCATCAGGTACTTCACTGATTTCTCCCTTTCTTGCCCATTGGCAATCTTGTAACTCGATGTGGATGGTCTTCCTTCGCAGCTCTCAAACCTCGGCTGTTACTTCTGCATACAAGTGTTGAGTGTTTTTTGAAAACAGAGCTTAGTTTACGGTTCTCTAAACCATTTGACAATAAGCAACATCACTTGTGTTACAATAAAAAAAAAAAATCTTGATGTTAAAAAGTTCACAGGAAAGTTCCTTTTATACATAAGTCTATGGGACTTGATGAAATGCATCCCAGAGTCCTGAGGGAAGTGGCTGATGAAGTTGCCAGGCTACTCTCCCTGATCCTTGAGAAGTCATGGCAGTCAGGTGGAGTCCCAGGTGGCTGGAAAAAGGGAAACATCTCTAAAAAGGGTATAGAGGAGAACCCTGGGAACTACCAGCCTGTCAGCCTCACCTGTGTGTCCAGGAAGATCATGGAACAGATCCTTCTAGGAGCTATGCTAAGGTACATGGATAACAGGGAGATGATTTGGGACAGCCAGCACGACTTCACCAAGGGCAAGTCTTGCCTGGCCAACCCTGTGGCCGCCTATGATGGAGTGACAACCTCAGTGGACAAAGGAATGGACATCAGTGACAAGTGGTGTCCTTTGGGGTCCATGCTGGGACCAGGGTTATTTAATATCTTCATTAATGACACAGACAGAGGAACTGAATGCAGCCTTGAGAAGGCTTTAGGGTGACCTAATTGTGGCCTTCAGTACCTGGAGAGAGCCTACAAGAAAGATGGAGAGAAACTTTTTACCCTACAGGACATGTAGGGTAATGGCTTCAGACTGAAAGAGAGTAGGTTTAGATTAGATATTAGGAAGAAATTCTTCACTGTGAGGCTGGTGAGACACTGGCACAGGTTGCTCAGAGAAGCTGTGGATGCCCCATCCCTGGAAGTGTTCAAGGCCAGGTTAGATGGGGGTCTGAGCAACTTGGTGTAGTGAAAGGTGTCCCTGCCCATGGCATGGGGTTTGGAACGAGATGATTTTTAAGGTCCCTTCCTATCCAAGCCATTCTATGATTTTTATGCACACATCATAGTCTAGTGAAATCTGAACCCATGACATGCAACATGCCATAAACATTCTGTGAACTGTGTGTGTGACAAAGGAGTTCATTGATATGTTGGTCAAGCCAGCAGTGTACATCAGATTCAGAGATGTAAAGGACTGTCCTAAAGTTAAATGGACTGAACCATGCTGATTTGGGGAAACACTAGAGCATTTCTAAAAAGAAAGAGGTGCTTGGGATATCCTCCTGTCCTGTACTGTGTCTTGCTCTTACCAAACATCTCTGTTGCTGCCATGCCAGAATGCCTTATGACACAGTGTGCTTTGCTGATACAGCTGGTAGAGTTTGGTAGGGACAGTGCCTGGTATTTCAGAATAATAATAAAGGCAAGCATGCAAGAAAGGAGTTTGTTGGGAGGGCACAGAGCTGGTCATTGTGGCAGTGTCAAAGGCAGAAGGAATTGTGTGGGGTGCTGGTGCAGAAGGTGTCGGCTGAAGGAAGTGTTGTCTGCTCTGGGAGTCGGAAAGTTATGTCTGGCATCCTTTGCAAGCTTTAAAATTTGCTATTGTGGTGTCACAGAGAGAAGGGGAGAGATAAGAGAGGCATCTCCTACAGGGAATTTGAAATTATTTCCATAACATCAGTGAAACAGGGAGGAATGACACGAGAAGTTGTGTAGGAGGCAAATTACCCATTGAGCATTAGGTGTACTGTAAGCCTGACTGACAATGTATGAAGTGTTATCTGCCTTTATATTTTCTTAACGATGTTTTCAGATGATCTTTTGCAAGACTACTATTATATGGAGGGCAAAAGAATGTGAGGGAATTGCCAGAAAGTAACAGTTCAGAAGCATCAGTATTCTTCAGTATTGGGTGGGTTTTTTTCTTTCAGCAGAATAGGATAGCAGCAGCAGGGAGGAACAGACATTTCTGGTGAAGTCATAGTTAATCTGTGAACTTACTTTGCACTCCTAAGATTTCAGAATACTGTCTTTTAGACTACATGGATTTTTGTAGAAGGTAAAAGAACTCCATAATAAAAGTTTTGAGGGCTTGAGGCCTTAGTTCAGAAAGTGCTGTTCTCTCCCCATAGAAGATTCTGGCTGTCCTTACAGTAGTGGAAATTACATAATTGAACTATTTGTGCTGCTGCATCAGGCCAGGCACTGTGAGAGAGAAACTACTAGGCCATAAGTCTGCTTTGTGTACACTTAATAAAGAGTTATTTAAAGGTATTGAAAGCTTCTGCCAACCATTCTTAAAGAGACTGGGGGGAGGGTTCTGTATTTCCTGAAGAGCTGTATCCAAATGCAGTTGAGCCTGAGGTTATACATTGGATTTCAGCCTTGCAACTATAAGACGACTTATGACAGATTATGAAGCTGCTAATTTATTTTCAAGTCTTTATATGGACAGTCCTATTTAAACTGGCTTCCCCTGCCGATTTACTGTATAGCTGCAAATATCATCACAGAAATCACTACAAGCTGAGCTAATTCAAAGTAACATTCTGCTGATAAAAATCTTTGAGACTGAGATTTTTCCAAGGCTTTGGAAGAGTAGCACCTGTTTCTCTGAAGGGCATTCTTGTCTTGTAGAAGAGTGTGGATATCCAGGGGCTTTTTTACTTCAAATCATTTATTCTACCAAAGTGGTTTAACTCTGCATCTTTGCATGGCTAAGATGTTATGTGCATTATAGTAGTTTTCCTGTAAAATTGTTGTATTCATGGCCTATACGAGGAATGTTTTGGGCGCTTATTAACTAGGCAGCTGTTACAAGCAATAATTTGGGTGGTTTTTGTAGCAACTAAAAGAAAGGCTTCCCAAACCTCTCTGCAACTTAAAATAAACCTTGGAGAACGTCACTGAGAAGAGATCCTCTTAAGGTAGCTTTGTTGTAGAGCACCCATTCCTGACTTCAAAACACATTTCCAGAAAGCCAGGCGACATTCTGTATGGAGCAGAGTTGTGGAGTGTTCAGGTGTCTGCTTGGAAGGAATTCAGCACTGCTACCTGGTGGCAAGAACCCCCTTCTGCTCCCCCTTGGTGTGTGATTTGGCACTGGGCTGGCCCAGTAGCATTACTGTGATGGATTTGAGTAATGATGAAGGCACACTGCCCCTGTGTTGTTTAAAAAAAAAGTCTCATAGAATTTATGTCCCTGGTTATCTGTGCTTATAGTCTAATCGTGCTTTGGTAAATTTTACCTGTGTGGGTGATCTACCAAATAACATTTTTGGATGTTATTCCGTACTGACCAAAGAAGTGAAAGCAACCGTGTCATGTGTGTTTCTCTTGTTCTGGGCGATCCTGCATACCCTCCACAAGTATGTTTGCTGAAGTTTTCAGTGCATATTTATATTTTGGCTAAAAACTACATAGATTGGATGTTAACAGAGCACGCATTTGGGAGACCAAAGGGTAAATGATGATCACGATCAGAAAGAATGAGGCAGCTAAGCAGTGCTTAAAACTGCATATTATGTTCTGAAAGAACAAGGAGAGGCCTTGCTCAGGTCTGTACAGTAGGTGTTTGAAGATTTCAGAAAGCTTTAAACAACCTATAGATACACATACTGCCTAGATTCAGGAACAGGGTGAATATTACTGGGATAAGCTTCCAGAGCTTCTTGAGAAGAGACCATTGTGTTTGGGCAACGTGCCATGCTCTGTCTCTGGTTTGCTCATCCAAGTTTATGGAGTGTGGCAGACAGAATTCCTCGTTCTGCTGGTTTAGCCCAGTAACTTCATAAAACTTTACAGAATGAAGTGTCTCAGGTGGTTGCATGTGATGTTGGTGCAGCTTGTGGCTGCTTGCTGTGTGCATTTTATTTTCCTCTTTGAGTTCTCTGTACTGAAATTTGCACTCACCCAAGCATAAGTGCAGATCTGTAAATGTGAGAATACATTCTCTTGGGTTACAACGAGGGCAGAATAAATTCTGAATGTTATGTCAGAAGTCAATTCACACATTTTGTTAACTCTGGAATAATTTTTTTTACATTCCCATGGGTCTCTCCTTTACATGAGTTTAAGCACTGGACTATATGTCTACTGCATAAAATCAAAATATGAAACTGGATGCTCTTTTTTTATTAGTAGTAGTGGCAAAGAGGCATAAAGTCTGAAGTTGAGACAGGTGAATCAACGAGCAAATACGTTGTATAAACAAAGATTACTCTTTTTTTCCTCATTGTAGGAGAGTATGGACGGACTATCAGTCTAAGAATCTGGTCTTTACCAAGTGATGGTTGTTTGCTGTAATTTTATGCTATCTCAGCTTGTCTCTCTAAATGTCATCATGGCTAATTTTCCACCTGAACTTGCTCCTGTTTGTAATATTGACTGCTACTACCCAGTATTCTGAAATTACTTGTGATAGTAAAGTTAGCATTACTTGAAACTATAACATAGGAAATAAAACCTTTGAAGAGTTGTTAAAAAAAATACTTTTACATTTGAGATTTCAGGAATTCCTTTGAAATTTAATACCCATGTATATTTTGTTGCTCTTGTTTTTAGTCTGATTTTTCTTACATGTGTGAAGTCATATTTTTCCACAGAAAAGTGGAAGTACAAGGTAGGGATGGTCATGACCCAGGAAAAGCAAGAAGTTGTTTGCAGTATTCAAGTTCACAGAGAAGCAAGAAATTTTTGTGCTGAAGCTAAGTTTATTAAGATTTAAATGCTGCAGGAGAAAACTGACTTGACTTCATGGCAATGTATTATTTTTTTCTGCTTCAGGTGCGAGAAGATGTGTTAAACTCCTTGAATAACAACTTTCTACAAACACTAAACCAAGCGTGGAATGATCATCAAACAGCAATGGTGATGATTAGAGACATTCTGATGTATATGGTGGGTATTCTGCTATTTCACACATTTAGCTGTGCAGTAAATTGTCTTTTGACAAATCCAAACAAATAAAATGGAGAGATAAAAAGCAAGGCTTGCTTACCACTCTTTTTCCTAAGGCTATTCTCTGTCCCTTGTTTTGAATTTCCTATGCAATGCTCTTGTATGCACGGGTATTTGAGAAAATGTAATTGGTTTCTTCTTTTAGGTTATCTCATTATCACTTGAAAAATTAATCTGAAAAATGGTTGAACTTTGCAATTCTTAAAAGCTAAGCTGGTCAGACCCATTCTGGCAGGCTAGAGATGACGTGCATGTTGCAGTTCCCGTAGCAGTGTTTTCTTGCAGTGGAAAGCACGATGGTGTGAAGTCTCCTCAGACTTCCACTGTAGTTGTTCTTAAAGCTTAAGGATTTGGAGAGGGTAACTTTGCTTCGGTACAGTGTGTGTCTTTGAAGTTTCAATTCTAACTGAACCCTTTCCTGTTCATGCAGAGCTTGGGTACAAGACTGTTATGTACATAGATGAGAATGTGATCTCTGGTTGCAGGCTTGCAATTTCTTACCTATAGTCAACAGAAAAGGCTTTTTTTTTTTTCTTTTGTGGAGAGAAGGCCTGACTTTTTTGTCTCTGGATTGTGTTACACTTTAGCTAGTTGGTATATATTTAAATTCCCGTAATGGTAGGCATGCTCTAGGATGCAGGGGAATATTTTTGCTTAGCTTCTAACTGAAAGCTTTGATTTGACAAAGAAGAGAAAAACTTGTTGAGATGCTGTGGGGTTTTATATAAAATAATTTTTTGCCAAAATATCATACTTAAAGATAGTACTTTATGCACTATTAAACATGAAGGACAGACAGTGATGGCAATTTTTTGGTCAAAAATGATAATTAACTGGAATTGTGTTCTATCTGCTGAAAATCTGGAGTTAAGATCTCATCTTGTTGCTGTTAAAGATCTCACCCTATGACACTGACCACGTTTGTATTAGCTGTGAAGTCCCCTTTGATTGATAAGCTGCTAAAAGTTAAAGAATTTGGAGTAATTAATAACATGATTATTTTTTTAATGGATTTACTGGCCTTCGTGTTGGGGGTTGGCTTGTTTTATTTCAGTCGGGGAAAGGACCAAAATCTAGAGGGCTGGATAAAATGCCTTCAGGTGACACTGAACGATTTGTGTATTTTTATCTCGCCGAAAGGAAGATGGAGAGATTATTGTCAAGGTGTATTGTCTTTGCTGTGAGAAACCCTGGAATCTCTTATCTGTTTGTGAAGGACAAATACAAATCAATGGCTGCAAGATGCAGCTAGGCAAATTCAAGAATAGTTAAGGATTAGATTAATCTACCAAAGCTAGTGGTGAATTTTCAGAAATGTTGGAAGATGGAACCCGGAGCTTTCTAGGGGAGTAGCTGTTGTGTTTTAGCCAAACATTGTATATCGTTTCAGTACAGAAAGTGCTGAATACTCCAAGGTAATGGGTAATGCAATGTTATCTCCTACTCTTAAAATCAATAAATTTTTGATCCTTCAAACAGTGGCAGAGAAAATTGGCTTATCAGCTTTTCCTCTTTCAGTGTGCTGACCAGTATATTAAGGACCAAAGGGTTATCTCTTTGAGGAAGGGATACATACTGCAGTTACCACTTGTGGGGGAAAAGGAGAGCTGTTTACCAAGTTTAGGAGTTTACCAAGTACTTTTTGCACTCAGAGAGCAGTGCCTCGACTTTGGTTTAAAGCTTGTGAGCCCTGTTCAAACATCCAGACAGCCTTTTCTTTTCCACCAAAATTTCGGGGGATGGAATTCTGCAGCATTCCTATGAGTGCAAATTGAACTTCATGGGTTATCTTTTAGATCCAGAACAGAATAATAAATAAACTTGCATACCTTGGATTATATAGCCTTCCATTTGCTGCTTGACAGTTCCTAATTATTTCAAGTGGGTGTTCAGTTGAGCCCTCTGCTTGACTTATTATTTGCCTTCCACTGATTTTTTTTTTCCTTGTGCCAAAGTAAGACCCAGAGAAACAGAAAAAACACATCTAAAATAAAATATATTTCTAGTATAATAGTAAAAATGCAACAAAATTTTCTTCCAAAATGATTATATAGACTTGTCAAACTTTAGGAGCGCTGATGTCTGTTTGTTAAACCTCTCTAACGTAACATGGGGTTATAATAGAGCTGTCTAATGCAAGGAGCTGATGCAGTGGGCAGAGTCCCTTCTTTTCTTTGACTTGGAGGGACATAAGACAAATTGTCAATAGAAAATACATGCTTTGATTATGAATTAAAGTATAAGCCGTAGTTTAAAATAGGGTTATTTTCAAAGATTTGCAGTTTCATCTTTGTCACACAGATGTCATCTTGAGCCCAACACAATTCTCTTTATTCAAAAGAGACTTAAGAGTAGGAAAATTCCAGTCTTGAGTATGTGTTTATTCCAAAAGTTGGGAATTTTGGAAGTTAGTTTTGTGGCAGCTAGTGCCGCAAAATCACATAGCGACAGAACAACTGTAAAAGACGAGACCTGACTGCTCTTCAAAGGAACACTTTTCAAGAACTTTATAAAATAAAGAATGATTTGTTCTTTTATCATGTTGAGTCTGAGTGACATATAGGATTATAGTGATATGCTTATGTCAGAAACTGTTTATAGTTTTTATTCAAGCAGAGCTACTATAACTGACATGAAAAATATTTTAGCCAAGAAAACCAGGCATTGTTAATTGATGTGCTTGTGTTCTACCAGGAGAAGTATACGCAATTATCATACGTTTGTAAGTAAAGCATAACCCAACCCTTCTCTTATTTTGTAGGCCATCTCAATTACCCATCAGTTTCAGGAAATGTACCTATTGCCCAACAGACCTTGTGACATCAGTGAAAGTAAAACATTTAACATCCTCTTGAATTCTGGTCTTACTCTCTTAAATTCTTACTTCAGCCTAGTGATTGTACATCTTGAACTAAACTCTGTCTGTTTTAATGCCACATTTGTTTTCCAGCTTTGTTTCAGCCACTGGCTGTCATATGATTTAAGTCAAAACAAACACCTCTCCAACGCACCCTAATCTCTCTCTTCTATTTAACTTTGCTACTTTTGAAATAAAAATAAATTCAAATAGATCTTTCTTGTAGAAAGGCATGACTTTTGCACACTGGGGTTTCTGCATTATACTTGCTGTTAGAGGTTTATGGTAGGATTTCATTCTACATGCAGAACCTCTTCCACAAGCACTAAATTACCTTGTCTGTTGTGATACTCTCTGGTGAAAGTCTGTTGGTTTCAGGTCTGTTGCAGGTGTAGTGTGATGTTTTGTAACCTTTTGCATTGTAAAGATCGGTCGTGACTTTATTGAGACATTCCAGTTTCCACGATTGAATTTCAAGTTTCCACAGTTCCAGTGAATGCTGTAGGATACAGCACTAGCTCTCTTCCTTTTGCTTTGCATGTTTAGGCTACAGTAATCAGTGCCAGAGTAGATGTAATACTCTCCATAACTTCCTTGGCACTGTCTGCAGTGAGGCACCGAAGCAGTGAAGTCATGTTCTGAGTAGCGTCTTTGCTAAGTCAGGTCATGGACTTGCTGAAGTAGTGAAGTGATGCACAAAGATGGTGTTTTGTTGTGTTTTTTTTAGGCCAGCACTGACAGATTAGATACATGAGTTTTGAACTCAGGGCATGTGACTCTCACTGTCCATACCTTACACACAAGGTAAAAGGGAGAAAGTGTTGTTTTTATGTCCAGAACTAGAATCAAAGACAATTACTATATATACATCCTCAAGGGTGCCTGAAGGTTGCACCTTCCAGGTCGTGCATCTGTGCAGAGATGGGCAAAACGTGCCTGGTGATGTTTTACAGTAGGTAACTTTAGTTCAGATCAGAATTATTCTGCAGTATAAGGGGGGCTGTAGTTTATGAATAATTGCTGTCAGAAACTCCACCCTTGTCTTCTGAAAGTTACTCCTACCTTTAATAACCCGCTGCTTCCCCCTGTGGGATGTGATTGCTGTGCAGTAGTGTGTAGCCTCATCAGTCAAACCTGTTCCCCACTGGGGCTTTCTCTCCATGATTACTTTTTTTTGGACTGGGAGAGCTTCCCGTAAACAGCAGAAGTGATCTGTTACCAAGGGAGAGCAAATCAGCAGTATGAGAAACGTTAATGCTGCTGCTCTGATTTGGTGTTGTAGAGTGGTCTGGCTTACTCCAGAGGCGTGCTGATACACTGAGAGGAGTTTCTAGTGCAGTTACTATTTTATGATGGCTCTGTTTAGCACTGCCACAACAGAAGCTATGCAGATGAGTCATGGCTTTAATCCTTTTAGATACCCTGCTGCCTGTGCTCTAGAGACCTGAATATTTTTTGGGAATGAGAAATATATTCTTTTCTCCTCAAGTCACATACTATATTAGATGCTACTTTTTAATTTGCTCTTTCATCTCTTTGAAAATATATTTTAAGCTTGTCATACTTGAGAATCCCATTTACTTCTGTTCTCGATGCAAGTGTGTAAATAAGGAAGTGAAATAAACAACCCTGTTTGTAAATAAGGAAAAATGAAATAACATATTCCAAAGACGTAGACCACCGTGTATCACTAAACTAACTTCATGAGGCCAACTAGTAAACATTTTGCTTTGGGGGAGAACTGAGCTCCCTTCATGAGCCACACAGAAGGCATATCTGACCTGTTCCCATCTTGTTTTTTCCTTTAAATGAAGTGCTGCCTGTCTGAAGGGAGAGGGTGGGAAGTCAGGCATTAATAGCAGAACCCAGTGCTTTGCTTTCCTGTGGTCAGCAAGTGGCAGTCTGGCACATAATTAGTATATGAAAACTTGTAAATTCAGCTACTAAATTGTGTGCTGTCTTTTCCTTCTGATTTTTTGTAATTGTGGAATTCATATAAATTTGCGGTTTTGTAATCTTTTTTTCATAGTCTGAAGCGGAACATTTTTATTTTAATGGTTTCATTTTCAAGATGTTTGAGTAGCTTTACTCTTCAATACTGAGTGTGATAAAGCTCTTAAGATGGTTGATGGAACCAGTGGAGAAGCTGATCTTTATACTCAGACACTGACCTTCATCCTTTATAGAATTCGATTTTTTTTATTATTATTTTGTTATAGCTATGTACATTCGTAGAAAATCTTATCCCAATCAGATTTATAAGTGGATACAACTCTTTAACTTTTTCTAATATCGTTGTCCTGATGCTTAAATGGTAGCAAAGCAATATTTTTAGTAATTACTCAAGCTATGATTAGTATGATTTTAGAGGAATGGATTATGCCCTAACAGAAATGAAGAAAAATAATTATTGCTTATCTCAGAAAAAAGTTGTAAAAACTCACTATTTTTCTACTCTTAATGTTGTTTTAAAGGGTCTTACCTGGTACAGCACTAGTGGCTATTAAGCAAATATATGCATTTTCTGTCTAGTAACTTTATTAATAACCTTCCTTTTCTAGAGAGTTGATGAGTTGGGAGAGAGGAACAGGAAAGGGGAGACAAATTTCTGGAGCACTTCTGTGGGTAGCAGTAAGAAACTCGGGATCTGCTCTATAGTGTCTCACTCAACTCTGTATAATAGATTTTGGGCTATGGGGTCTTGGAATGACCTGAGGATCAGTGTCAGTTTGTAAATGTAGGTGGATGAAGAGAAAGTTGAGGAATTTAATCCTTCCTATAGACTGAGATTATGTAGGGAGATGGAATTTAAACCCATATTGAAACAAAAAATATTCTTTTCTTTTTTGACTGTTTGTGTATATGTGCAATTTTAATGAAACATAACATTTCCTCAAGTTGAATGAAAGGGAATTTTTCTTCACGGGAGGGAGGGTTGTCAACAGAAATCCTTCTCTACGTTTTTGCAATACCAATCCATAAAGACTGTGATTGCAACTCTTCTCATTTTGGCTTTACTTTTTCTTCTGTTCATCTAATGATGCTCTTTCAGGAAATGTCACTGAATATTGCATTTCGTTTGCCTAGAAGGAGTGGTAGGAAGATGCATGGGGAGGTGGGGAAAAATTTTAGGAAAATGAATTAAGATCAGAAAGGGGTGGATGGAAGGGGTTTGAGTAGGTAAGTAAAACGTGTTTCAGAATGTGCCATGAATTTTTTCAATAGTTGGAGATTCCTCTGCACCCAGACTAAAAGTTGCAAGGCTGTAGATTTGTTCTGCTGTGCTTTAGCAGTAGATTTCCAGTGTAAATGAAGTTTTGGAAAATGGGCCTGATTTTAAAATTTGAGAGTATTTGTTATTTCTATACAGTGCCTTTCTTTGTAGAAAAAAAAATTATCAATCTCTTTTATTTCTGAACAGCACAGATGCACTGAATTTACCATTTTATTGCTGTGTGTGCCTCTGTAGGACCGTGTGTATGTGCAACAAAACAATGTGGAGAATGTCTACAATTTGGGCTTGATTATTTTTCGAGATCAAGTAGTTCGCTATGGCTGCATTAGGGATCACCTGCGACAAACTCTGCTGGATATGATTGCGAGAGAAAGGAAAGGAGAAGTTGTAGACAGGTAAGATGTTTGTAAGTGACTGTCTTTAGTTATAAATAATCAGTGACTTAAGAACGTGCACAAACAATTCATTACTTAAGGCTGCACAACTCAGATTTCTCCAAAATCTGAAATATTTCTCTTACATTAAGTTTTAGCATAGTGGTAAATGGGGAAGCTTGTTAATATATATATTTTTTTTTAATATTTATCATTATTTTTTATTAAAACTTTTGTTAAATGTCTCCATAACCACAACGTGCCAGAGCATTTGGTTATACAGCAAAGTTTTGACAATTCTCTGCCTCTTGCTATTGTGTGTTTTCTCCGTATTGAGAGGTTGTTTAATTTTTTTGTACCTATTTATTTATTTATTTATTACATTTCCTCTTTTCATTCCAATTCCTTTTCCTTTTGATACCATTTGTTTCTTGGTATGAGTTGCATCTCTAAGCTTTTAAATCTGTTTCACAGCTTCTCTGGCCAGTTTAGATATGTGGATTTTTGTGCCACACACTGCAGATAGTGCAGCTGAAGGCACTTCAAATTCACAAGTTTTCTTGTGCTTCTCCAGTTTCAGAACAGCTGTTGGGTGTGGGGATATGTAAAATCCTTGCTACTTTGGCTGCAGTTCTATGACTGAGATTGCCCAACATGCAATTTATGAAGAGGAGAATACTCCCTGGCTACAGCTGTGCATTGTCCCCTACTGCCAGAAAGTGGAATTTTTTTTCTAGATGCAGTTCTTTTGTTTTCATTAACTTGCTGATACATTTTTATTTTGCTGCGGTTTATTTTGGGTTTGATTGGGGGGGGGTGTTTTTGTTGTTTGTCTTTTTTAAACAGCCACCCAACAAAAAATACTTAAACTTTGCACAGCAAATTCCATGTGCGCAATTATTTTGAATTGCTCAATTCTGACCTACATGTGCAGTTTTCTTTGAAGTAGTATTTTGGTTTATTTTCTTGTATGTTGAAATATATTCTTCATAGTCTTAAAAGCTAGTAGACCTCGAGACCTGCTTCTTTATCACTGCATTTAAAATATTTAACAAACGTTATCAGCTCTTTAATTTTGAACAAAACCAAACAATCTTGCTGGTATAATGTTCTTGAAAATGTGTGATGTATCAAACAGATTTAGAATGGACTTTCTATTGCTATATTTTATTTAATATCACATTACAAGTTGTTATTCTGCTATGTACTCTGTCTTACAAACATGTAGATTTCTCAAGTTGTTAACAACTTACTTTTTGGCAGAGGCGCAATAAGAAATGCTTGCCAGATGTTAATGATTCTAGGTCTTGAAGGAAGGTCAGTCTATGAAGAAGACTTCGAGGCTCCATTTTTGGAGATGTCTGCAGAATTTTTTCAGGTATGCCAGTGTTCTATTATCATGTTTGGAATGCTGTAACTCCCTGGAATTGTGAGATTTGGTGGTGCTTTAGATACTTGTTGCTTATTTGATGAGTATCTCCATATCCATTAAGTGAAATAAGAAAAGTGAGGGCTAACTTTGTGGGGGAAAAGTAACACAGATATTACAGAATTAACATAATTTGAATGTAATTTTGAGCTGTGGGTGCCAATAACATGTAAAGTAACCATTGTGCTAATCTTGTGCCTGCTGCTTTAGGCTTTTTCATGCAACTGAGTCTACCCCTGCATTGCCCCCACAGTCTTTTTGAAATACCAGTAGCATGAAAGGTTCGAACTTTTTCAGGCTGGGAAACCTGTCAAACTGCCTTGAAGGAAGCTTTTTCTTCATAGTATCTACGTTTGTGAGCTATTTTTTTGTAATAAAATGAACTGAGTCAAGGAATTAAGCGTAACCACATGGCTCTCCAGTTGTAGATCAGCCACCAAATAACACATTTTAAATATTCCCTGTGGGTTTTTTGTGAGATACTTTGAGGAGGAAAACCAGTTGTATGCTTTTTGAGTGTAATCGTGTTCATCTTGCTGGAAATTGTTAGAAATTTTAAGAGCATGTTAAAAGAAATCTAGATAAGGTCATTTGTCAGTCTCCCAGTTCTTAAGCAGGATCAACTGACTGACTGTTGTATGCTCTGCTCTCCAAACTTTTTTGAAAAGCTGAAGCATATGTTGTACAACCATTTAGATGTCGTTGTGTACTGGTTTTCTTTGGTGGCTACATAAATTTAAGAAAAATAAATACTTTCAATTAAGTTCCATTTCTTAGCTTTGCCTTAAAAATAAAAAAAAAATAAAACATCTTTTCACCAAAAGACTATGCTGACTAGTATGGATAAGAACAGTTTGACATGAAATAATGTGCTCAGCGTTGTCACTAATGAGAATGATGACAACTGACATAAACTGGTATTTGAAAGGAACTTTTGCCTCTTCTCTCTCCCCATCATTCTGTTTTCTTTGGACCTGTGGCTAAAACTCTGGTTGGTAACTGAAAACTAGGCTGGCTTAGTATAAAAAATATAGACCTTGTTAATATTGCATGTACCCCCTTATGTAACACATTTAGCATAATAGAACCTTCATTTTGTGTTAAGTGTGTATGTAAATCTTGGGTGTATAATGTGTTGGACATGCTGTGTTTGATTTGAACTTGCTTATAAATGCTGATCTGACATAACTAGTATATTTTCTTTTTCCCCTTTAAAAAAAAAAAAAAGTCTAAAAGTATTAATTTGTGTTAATCACAGATGGAAAGTCAAAAATTTTTAGCTGAAAACAGTGCTTCTGTATATATAAAGAAAGTAGAAGCTAGAATTAATGAAGAAATAGAACGGGTGATGCATTGTCTGGATAAATCAACAGAAGAACCTATTGTGAAAGTTGTTGAGAGGGAGCTTATTTCCAAGCACATGAAAACTATAGTGGAAATGGAGAACTCTGGGCTAGTTCATATGCTGAAAAATGGGAAGACAGAAGGTAAGACTGGGTCACGTTGGGAGGCAGAAATGTTGATGATACTGCTTATTGTTTTTAAACATGGGATAAGTCAAGCTTAATGATTTGTGTTCCTGTGTAATTGTGACAACACTTTGGTGGCTCTGTTCTGCAAACACCTGAAAATGTTACTTCAACCTTTTAGAGGGCTCTTAAAACAGATCCTGTATGCTTAACTTGATTCTGTTTAGTACTAGCCACAGGTACTTTTTTTTAGGTTAAACCAAGTATCTCATAAAAAAGTACAAATCTGTTGCAGTGGTCTTTGTTACCAGTTTTCCGTGAGCCATTTTATTACTTCCATTCCTCTAGTATATAGCTGTCAAAATACATGCATTTTTTTTTGGCCCACAGGCAGTTATTCTAAAAAGTACTTGTGTAAAAGACAAACAGAAGCATTGCAGGACCAATTCTTGGGGAGAGAACATTGTTGCAGGAAGGAGTTGGCTGTTTTTTTGAAGGATAAGAAGCAGCTTATTGAACTGGTTGAAAAAAAAGGGCTTGGCTTGATTTGGTTTTCCCTGATAGAGGTTAATGTGGGACAGAGTGACTGAATGAAAGTTACTATGGAAAGAAATAGAACATAAGTTTCTAAAGCAGCATAATGAAGAGAAGGATTGTAGTATCTATATTTAGAAATTGGTGCTCACACTAAAGCCATGAGAATGGGGAACAGACTTGCTGCTTAGATTAATGGCCTTTGTTCATTAAAGCAGCTTCACAATTACTGGGTGATAGTCAGAGCAAGAGAGTGAGCACATTTCCCATCTGTAAGAAAAGACAGTTACTGTACTGAAAAGGAAAGTGTTGATACTTAACATTCTTTCTCTTTAATATCCAGCTTAGATAGCCTTCAGGCTGAGGGTGCAAGGATATTGAAGGGTGTTCATAAGGTACAAGACTTAGTTTAACTTTTATAGGCCTTGGTTTGATAGAGTTAAATAGTAGAGTGGAAATACTTGCTGCATTATGATAAGATTTTGCATAAATTCACAAGGAGGGATTGCTCTTTTGGAAAGCCACGTTTAGCCTAAGCCACTTGTCATTATTTTAGGCAAATCTCTTGTTGTCATCTGAGATATAAATGAGTTACAGACATGTAACACACAGGGGTGTCCTGCATAATGTCTCATTCTTGATTCCAGACCTTGCTTGCATGTACAAGTTGTTCAGCCGTGTGCCAAATGGTCTGAAGACGATGTGCGAGTGCATGAGCTCATACCTGAGAGAGCAAGGCAAAGCACTAGTTTCTGAAGAAGGAGAAGGAAAGAATCCAGTTGACTATATTCAGGTAGTTAAATACTTTAATTTTCTTTTCTTTCACCTTTCCCCCATTCCTCACAGTAACAGTTCACTACAAACACGATTTCTAAGGTAAACCTTAATATCAATTGTTATTAATAAGCTAAACTTAGTGGGGTTTTTTTTAAATGTACATTCTCTTGAATTTTCAGACATGTTTAGAAGTCTGGCTGAAGTTGCTTGGAAAGTGCATGCTCAGTTTTTGTGCTTTTGGTAGCTGTTTATATTAAACAACATATTCAGGCTAATTATCTAACTGTTGGGACCTTCATAAATGATATGTCTCCAGAGTGAGTTGTATGTCTGCTGGCAAGTAGCTTTATAGTGTCCATTTTGATTAATTTTATGTAACACTAGCTATCAGTGTTTGTTGAGACAAAAATCACATGGCAATATTTCATGGCAAGATTAGCTGTGATTGAATGTGTTTATCAATCGTAACAAATTACTTGCTTCCTTCTCAGTCTCCCTGAGAAACAGAACACTTCTGCATGTTAAAAGATGTGAGTGTTCTTTCTTGTTCTCCGTCTCTCACTAAGTGATGTGTACCATTCATTTATCAAGATCACAGAATATGCTACAGGAGTATTTGTCATCTTTTCCATTGTTTCTGGGAAGATGGTTTTAAATTTGCACATAAAATCTTAAGAGTTCATTGAACTCTAAGGATGTGTTTCTGTAGGTAGAAGATGTCTTATATTTAATCTGAACATGTATATTCATTAAACCTTAAGTCTGAGGTTTTTTCAAAATGTCTAGTTGAAGTCCTTGTGTCTGTTCTTTATGAGAAACATTCAATGTACGTTCTGTTAATCTCTGCTGTTTTGTTTGAAAACAATAACTGTGCTAGAACTGGTTACTATTTGAAGAAGCCATTTGAGTATAAAAACGTTTTTGATTGGATTAATAATTTTCTGGCAATGCTGAAGCAAACTTCTTACCAGGTTTGAACGAGAATCACCTCTTAGCAGAGTTAAAAAGCAGAGAGAATGCCCTTTGAAATTTATTTGGATAAATGATTAAGGGCTGTTATGTTTGTGGTGGTATGATTTAAAAAAGAGGAAGGGGGGATCAAATGGTGTGGAAAATAAGTACTTTGAAGTAGCTTTCACTCCTGATGGGCCTAAGGAGGTATCATAAAAAATTTAACAGAGAAAGATTTATAAACTTAATTATAAAGATGGTATCAAGGTTTCCTGCTACAAAGACAAACAACATAATGAAGCTGAGGAGGACTTGCAGCTGTGTCCCACATGCTTTGGCAGAGCTCAGCACTTGGTATGTACCCCAGCCATCTCAGGAAGGTGTCCTAGGGAAGAGCTTGATATTCGATTGCTGAAAAATCCACAAACAGGTTTATCACTTCCACTCAAGTGATGGAAGAAGAGAGGAATGGCTTTGAATTGGGAGACCACCTTGTACTTCTCATCTGGGCCATGTTCATCTGAATTTTTCAAAGACATGAGCAACGAGAAGACAGACATGGAAGCTGCATTACACCATCAAGAAAAACACATTCTTCATAGCTCAGCACTGCTTGTGCAGCATGACATCACTAAACCCTGAGCAGAATTGGCGAGATGGTTGCGAAAGCATTGCCAGATGATTAGGTTTAAAGTTTGTATAATAGTTTGGAGGGATGCTGAAATGCTGTTTTAATTTAAGGTACTAACAGTTTCTCCTGTTTGACACCAGGTTGTTCAGATGGTGTACTCCTGGAGAGGAGACATAAGCTAACCTTGGTAAACAGAGAGATAGTGGGATTTACTTTGAATTTAAAATTTCTAATACAGATTAATTAGCCTGTCTAAAGACCATTCCTTTAAGTGAGATGGTGAGTTCCTAAGAAACGTTACTACTTCTTTGAGTAATTCTTGAATGGCTTCTTTAAGTAACCGCATATGAATAATTTCTAAAGAAACTGAGAAACTTTAATGCCATTTAACATGGACAGTTTTTGTGGGCAGCTGTTATTCGTGATAAATCTAAATCTCAAGTGAAATTTTCTCTCCCTGCCAAATGCTGTCTTAGTTATGTCTAAACCCTGTGTGTGTCATATATACTTAGCAAGGTGCTCAGGTTGATTGTAAGATGCTTCCCCCTTCTACACTGTTGCTTTAACTCTGGGTGAAGACGGTGCAAACTCAAAAAATGATGTTAAGAGTGCAGTGGTTTAGCTCAGTTGTTCAGTTTGGGCCTGTGAACTTCACACTGTGATAACTGGAGAGCTATTGCTTATATCTACCTTTCATATGCTCACAGTGACTCTTAAAGGTCAGCAAGAAACACGCAACTAAATAATGCAGAACATGTCCCTGGCCAAGATTAGGCCTGTTATTGCAGTGTGTTTTCTCCTCAAACTTGTTCAGTAGCTCTAGGGATGCAGTTGATGGGTGCTTAGCCTCACTTTTCACATATCCTGTGTTTATGGTAGTTACTTTGTCAATGTTGCTTGAAGTAGACAAGACTTAACAAGTGCAACAAATACCTCCCTTAAGTTTTAGATTTAAAAATGCAGTGCGTCAACCTGCTGGTGTTTAAAACACCAACCTGGTGTTTAAAAACCTTTCTTACTTTGAGAAGTGTGTTATAGCAAACTGCACCAGGATTTATCTGAAAATTGCCTCTCTAAGATTTCTATGGCAGCAACAGAAATTTAAAAATTAAAATGAAATTTCAGATAGTTTCTAATGTACCAAACGTTGCAGAATCTCTGCCTGTAGATCTGGTCTTCTCTACCTGTTGTTACTGTTTTCCAGCTTACAGCTTCGCATCAGTGAAATTGGTTTTTCTTTTTTCTTTTTAAGGGTTTGCTGGACTTGAAGAGTAGGTTTGATCGCTTTCTTCAAGAATCTTTCAATAACGATCGACTCTTCAAACAGACTATTGCGGGTGACTTTGAGTACTTCCTCAACCTCAACTCCAGGTCTCCAGAGTACCTCTCATTATTTATTGACGATAAGCTGAAAAAGGGAGTCAAGGGAGTAAGTATAAATGAACTTATTATACCACGCCCTTTGCTGTGCAAGCTTGGATGAAATTAAACTAAGCTGCATTTCTATGAATTATTTTTATATTAAGAGGAAGGGCAATACTAGCTCAAAAAAAGGATATGTAAAACATCCGAGCTCATAACACTTTAGATCTGAACAGAAAAATCAGACACGAGGAGATCTGTATGGCTTGTCACCTACCTCTGAAGCAGCATACATGAATTACTTCTGGCAGATACTCCCTTAAAAACCATTTCTAGGTTGTAGTAGATTCTGCAGCTCCCTTCTTTTGAAACCTTAAATATCTTTTCTTAAATATATTGATATTTTGGCAGCTGTTCTCAATATCTAGTAATTTCTTTTGCAAATTAACTTACTTGGTATGGGGAAACGGTTTATCTTTGCTTCTTTTTACTATTTTTATATATCAGAGGACTATTATCTGTCTCTTCTAGTTTAAGTACAACTGTGTCCTTCAGACTTAGCTTCTTTCATGAGATTTTTTGAGGTACAGAACCCAGAACTGAACAGGGTGGTTCCTCTGAGGCTTCAGTGGCTCTGAATAAAGCTGAATATTAGTGCATGCAATTTATGCTTTGGGAATCAAATGGTAAATTCTATTCATTTATAAAATAAGTAATAATTTTATTTGTTCTGGCACTAGGTGGGCTTTACAAAACAGTTAATAGTTAAAAGGTTTAACTTTATAGCTAAAAGGTTTCATTCCAAGCTAACCTTTCATACTCCTAATAGTGATTTCCTCTGATGCTTTTTAAAACTTACCCAGGAACTTTTACTATGTTTATCAGGGCATTCTACCCATTTATTGTTTCCCTTTAAGTCTATTTCTTACTTCACTTTCTTGAGTTTGGGCACCGTTCTTTTGGCTGTCGATCTCATGCTGGACCAGTTTTGTTGGCTTCTGTGTAGGCTACTGTTAGACCATCTGCTGCTGTGAATTACTGTAAGTGTTTGGGTTGTGTAAGACACTTGTGCTGGAAGATTAAAACCAGCAAATTATTTGTTTTGCAGCTAACAGAGCAAGAAGTAGAAACTATATTGGATAAGGCAATGGTTTTATTCAGGTTTATGCAAGAGAAAGATGTTTTTGAACGCTACTACAAGCAGCACTTGGCAAGAAGGCTTCTCACAAACAAGAGTGTTTCAGATGACTCTGAGAAAAATATGATATCCAAATTAAAGGTAAGACAGTACCTGCATAATTTTTAGAGTTTTTTCCTCTTTCTTTTTTATTAGTCATAGATATGGTTTCTTCTGGTTTTATAAGAGGTTTATAGGTAACGTTAATCTTGATTGCTATTAGATGCAGAGTTGATTTTTAAAGCCCCAGCAGAAAACACAAAAGGCTTTTCTGACTAATTTTGTGGAAATAAAAGGAAGTAAGTAGTGGAGAACACCTGTGATGAGATTGCAATCTCGAAAACAAAATAATTTTTTTCAAAACTTGTTAAGACTTTTCAAATAAGAGGACAACTCCAGTGATTGAATTTGAAGATAAGGCTATGTTTTATGCTAGATTTTTTTTTTTTGTTATTCACAGTAGAATTTTGTTGCTGCTTATGTTGTTGTTTTTTAGTTGCCTCCATCAGCAGAGTGGTGTTAATGCTCAATTCCTCTTTGATTAAGTATTTTGAAACAGATGGAGGAAAAAAAATGTTCATATCAGTCTCTGGAAACACATTTTCCTTAGTTGGTTAAATGTACTGTTTAAATAGGCCAAGAGATGGAGAAGAAGGTAAAACCTCAAGTTGAACAGTCCTTAAAGCGAGTTCTAATGCAGCTGCTTCTTAAGTTGCACGATAAAATGGCTAGAGAACTTCTGAACCAGAGGGATTTGATCCTAAAATGAAAAATCTCTGATCCTTGTTTTTCACATTCGTATTTTATCAGCGAGCAAAGTCTGTTTGCATCAGGTTTCTCTGAATTGTCAGTATTAATTCCTTCCCGATTACCTCTCCACCACTTTTATCCTGGTGATTTAGAGGGCGCAGGGCATACATTTGGCAGATGAGCCAGTGGACCTGAACTGCCCTGTTTTCTTATGGAATTGCGGAGTGATCAGGATGCTGAAGCTGACATGCTTTCCTTTGCCTTATGTATCACAATATGTATCAGAAATGGGCTCATGGTCCTGCGTGTGCCCCTGAAACGCATGTGCTCGTGCTCGTGTGTCTGTGTGCATGTCCCTGATCCTCGAAAGACCTGGTAATCTCACTGGGTGATCTGCAGCCAGCCTTTAAAACTAAACACTCCTAGAATAGCAGGAGTTTGCTTCTGATATAAATAAAGTTCATTTCCCTTTACAGTATAATGCCAAAAAACCCCAGGTGGAAGTGTGTTATCTTAATTTGATAAACTTTTACAGATTTTTAAAAAAGAGATGGAAAGTGAAAATGAAATAAAAAATACCATAATGTATAAAAGAGAAGGAAAACAGGTTTTGATCTGTGTAATGTTAGGTCCTTATATAAGATACAAAACTTTTCTAAAAGATCTGAATGTAATGCAAATGGAAATCCCAGTAACCAAATGTACAGAAATACGATTTTTGAGATTTATAAACTTGGTCTTGCAGTTTGCATATCAGAAGCTTTGTTTTCATAGTGCTGGTACAACAAGTTATTGTGTGTATTTTCAGACTGAATGTGGATGTCAGTTCACATCTAAACTGGAAGGAATGTTCAGGGACATGAGCATCTCAAATACGACGATGGATGAGTTCAGGCAACATCTTCAGGCGACAGGGGTAAGAGCATGGGGGTCTGTGCGTTTGTCCTTTTACTCCAGTACAAACCCTGGACTTCTGTCGAGCTAAAGCCGGTTCAAAGCTTGATCCACAGCTCGGGTAGTGCCAGTTGCATTCCATAAAGCCCTGTTGGAGCTCCTGCTGTCCCAGGGGCGCCGGGCAGTGGGTGCAGGCTCGGCTGCTCTGCCCTGCGGCGGCCGCCAGGGGGAGCGCGGCCGCCGCCTCTGCCCGGATGTGCCCGCCCAGATGTGCCCGCCCAGATGTGCCCGCCCTGCCCAGCAGCGCCCACCCCCCCAGGGCCAACTGTCCACCCCCAGGTGCTGTGTCACCAGCAAAGCCTTCCCGTTCTCACTCTGCAAAGCTAATCTCCACTGTGCCCTGTGTTGTTTTTTTTTAATGGCAAGACAACTATCGCGTGCTGACGGTGTTTGCAAAGCACGCCGACTGAGGTTTAACTTTCCTGATGCAGTGAATGCCTTTGCTAAAAGCAAAGCTGCCCCTTTATTCAGGTTGCAAATATGGACTTAGTTGTTTGTTCAGAAAAAAAATTCACCTTGTAGTAAATTGGGCCTCTGGAATATTGCATGAAGGAGAGATCACTTCTACTGGGATATCAGTTCACTTACTCTAAAACACTTTTTTTTTTACTGATATGCAGTAGAGCTTAATAATATATATATATAATAAACAGCCTTGTCTGCAGGTAAGTAGGTCTGTACATCAAGCAGGCTTGAATCAGTTTCAGAAGTGAATGCCAGGAATATGGTTGTGGCTGTATTCTGTCCAATGTCCCTGGCTGTGCAAGGTGATATGAAATCTCTGCCTTCTTGAAGCCCTCGGTGGAAATCTTCCTCATCAGCATACTGTGAATCATCCTGAGTGAGGGAACAGCATGTTCTCAAGTGGCTTCAGAAAAGGTTGCAGAGGATTTGGATAGTTATAAAAGTGTTTGTGGACAGGCTGTCTTACTACTGCTTTTTTTAATTTTCTTTAGAGGCGAGTCATGTTTTCCTTCTAGAATGCTTGAAATACAAATTTGAAGAAAAATTTCAATTTTTTAGGTAGCGTGCCAGACTTGGACATGGGGCGGGGGTTGTGTTCAAGATTTGTGTACTCTACGTGACAGTCTTAGATTAAGTGAGTTAATAAATGATATCTCTCTCTTCTTTTTAGCTACATACAGCTAATAAGATGAATTTAAAATATTAACAGATGTCCTGCTAGGCCTTACTTGAAAATTCATCTTTTTCTTGGCAAGAGACCAGGAGTTGATGTGATGGTTGCCTTTTGGTCAGCCTAATCATGGCCTCTTAATGAAATTTTGGGAGTACTTATTTATGGAAGAAGCATATATATTTCTTTGCATGTCAATAATATTTGAGAGGAAATACAAACAGGAAGATTGGGGGAGGGGTTATGTTACTGTTAACTTGCTGTTGACACTTTTATATGCAATATAAATAAATATAAATATGCATTCTACTCCTTTTTAAACAATTTGTGTACCTTGAATGTGTATGGTGTCTCCTAGAGGAGTCAGGCAGCTGCTTTTCTCTAAATAATCCTACCTGCAAAGTTTCCTGCTGGATCCTAATTCCTGAGGTACAGGTAATGCCAAGGTCTGTGTGGATGATTGGTTTGCTATCAGTAAGTGGAAAGCTCAGCATTAGGGAAGGCCCAGGCTCTTAGACTATAAGTAGTAATTTCTATAACTGTGATCCTGAAACATTTGTAATCCTGTAAAGATTAGATCCCTTCAGGGCACTTTCCACTAGTTCGTACCATTTTTATGCTGAAAAGACACGTTGTAAAATAAAGTGCTTCCAGAAGTTTTTCAGTGCTCTGTACAATGTATGATGTGAGGCATTCTAATTTATTGCTGTATTCCGGTCTGGCTGAGGCCAAAAGAATTTGGGAAAGAGTTGCCATCTCAGCTAAGATGCTTCGGTTCCAGATAAATATATTTTCTGTATCGTGTCTGCACTGATGGCCTTTCCCTGTGCTTTGCCTAGAGGAAAACTGTTGAGGCTCCTTGTTTTGGTTTTTTTTTTAATTAGGTAATTGACAAATTAACCAGTTTTCTGTGTCTAAAGGGCTGTTTGAACTTCTGTGAGCCTTCTAATATTGTTGATATGAAATTAGAAGGATGGCAGTAATGTTGGCTACAGAAGAGCCCTTATCTGGATCTGTATGTAGTTCTGCAGATTGTTCCTTTCAGTCCAAGGGGTTCCTGTAGGAGTAGCCTAAACCTGTTGGTTTAGGTTTCTCAGGAGTTTCCTGGGTACAGGGTGGTTGATGCACACAGGCATTCAACATGCACAGTACAAAAACTCTTCCACAGTGCATGGAAATGCTACTCTGCTGTTGGATAGTGGAAGTTTCTGAGTTCAGGTTTTGACCTTCTAAAATATAATGTGCTCTGTTTCTGCGTAGTAAGTTTATATAAGTTGGATATTGTATGCTTTGGTTTTTCTTGTCCTTAACGTGTGTTCTTTGAAGATATTGGTCATACCCCCTAGAACTGGAAATAGGCAGTTTAAAGCTTAATAATGCTCCACTTAATTGAGATACCTACTGAGGGTTATGCCTCACTGGTATCAGCTGCTGGATCTTTATCAGCTGCTAATGCATCTACTTTATAGGTAAAATAAAGCACTTCACTTGTGGAATGTTTGCTCACCAGTGCTGAATATTTATAGTAATGGCTGTCTTTAGGGAAGGAGGATAGGTGGTGTGTGTAGAAGTGAGTAACTGTTTGTGTTGCAGTCCAGAGGTGTGATTTAACACCAGATTATTCAGGATTTACCCTCTACTTCCACAGAGTAAGTTTAGAAAGAGTTATTTTGAAACTGCCACGTTTCTTGCAACCTGGCTTTATTGCATGTCATCCAAAAGCTATTCAGAGAGATTTGTTACATGTATCATGAGTTCTGTTTATGATCACAGACATTTTGTTGTCGCTTAAGAATTTATTTCGTTAAATTCTGTGTGCTTTTAGCTGCCAGAGGGGAATGATGTGGAGGATTTTTGCAGTACCATCTACTCTTATAGTGATGAATTAATTTATTTTTCTGGTTTCCTAAAAATAATATTTCTAGATATATGTCTAATTCTTTCATAGTCTATGAGAATTCTATGCCAAGAAAGAAAGAAAGAAATGAGGAAACATGGTTCTAAAATTGTGTATGTTTTCTTCCAACTGTCCTTAGGTCTCATTGGGTGGTGTTGATCTTACAGTGCGTGTCCTCACAACAGGTTACTGGCCTACCCAGTCAGCCACACCAAAGTGTAACATCCCTCCAGCTCCCAGACATGCTTTTGAAATATTTAGAAGGTATGTGTTAAAACAGATTTTTAGGTAGAGGTTTTAAGAAGAAACTTTCTAGATTTAACTTCACAGAAAAGTCTGTGTGACTTTTTAAAGTTTTCAGTACCACATGTGAACTACATATTGTTTTCTATTCCATTCTATTACAGATTTTATTTAGCCAAACATAGTGGGCGACAGCTGACACTCCAGCATCATATGGGTTCTGCAGATCTCAATGCCACTTTCTATGGGCCTGTCAAAAAGGTAAGGTATCAAGATTGTGTTAATATTGTATCTATGTAAGCAAATGCACATTTTTAGTAACTTCAGAATTTTGTAAAATAAAAGCTTACCCGTTAACAATATAAGGAAAAGATGCCTTCTGACAGGCTTATAGTCCAATTCTTCCTTTGTAGCAGTTTTGGGTTGACTTTTTCTTTTCCCCCTCTGAATCTCATTTGAATGCATCACTCAACATCATCTTTTACCTTGTAGAGAAGTTGTAAATTTGATCTTGAAGGGACCTCAGTGGTTTGAGTGTTTGGAGGTTTTTGACTGTAAATGACTCAAAAGTAAAAAGAAACTTGTTTCTTTTTAGAGTTATTTTTCTTAAACCAAGTTTAGCCTGCTTTTCATATGCAGAGTGCTAGCAGCGTAGGCAACATTTTTTCAAAAACAAGAATGTGAGCAGAGTTTAATGGAAATACAATGCTTAATTTGTATGAATGCAAGAAAATAATTTTGTAGTGATTCATACCAGTTCTGAAGTGCTAAGCTGGAGGTAGCAGTGGCACGATGCTTGGCAATGTAGAAGGCAGTGCAAAACAAAAACAGAACTCTTATAACAAAGTATTAATAACGCACATTGTGAGAATGTTAAAATTGTGTTACTGTAAGATAAATATTTTGATAATTTTAAAGATAAGAGTAAGAAAACTTAGAGGGTGGGCAAGTACTGAAACAGAGGCCAGAGAGGTGGTAGAGACTCTGTCCTTGGCAATGCTCAGTATGTGACTGAGGGCTCTAGATGGCCTGGCTTGGAGTGATGGAGGGACCTACAGAGGTGGCTCCAACCTCAATCCCCCCTGATGTTCTAAGACAGCTCCTGGAGGAACATTCTGCTTATGCCCCCAGGCACGTGCTGTTCCATTTCTTGTGTAGACTGATCTTCCTGGATAAATTTTTCATCATGTAACTTCCATCTTATCAAGGTAAAAATATTTTTTCAGTGGAGAATAATCTAATAGTAGCTTTGGAATTTTAAAATAGGAAGATGGCTCAGAAGTCGGCGTGGGAGGTGCCCAAGTAACTGGCTCAAATACACGGAAGCACATATTGCAAGTCTCCACTTTCCAGATGACGATATTAATGCTCTTTAACAACAGAGAAAAATACACATTTGAGGTAAGTGTTGTGGTTGACTTACCTCATTTTAAATGACTGTTTTAGGCACCTTCTTGTTCTCTGGAATACACTGTCGAAGATCAGATGCCTCTTGTTCTGAGTGTGGATCAAACCAGTAAATGCAGGAAGCAGATCGTTAGCAGTACACCTGTTTGGGAACACAATTTTTCAGAAGTGTTTGAGTTTTGTGAGTGTGGTTATTTCTAGGCCATGGAGCTGTAGAAAAGCTGAAGTTGGAACGCAGCAGGTGGCTCCATTTCCTCATTTTATCTTTAATAAACTGGATTTAGCGGCGAAAGGGTGGAGAAGGATTTGTGTCCTGGCTTCCTGAATGCCAGAGTGCTCAAACTGGCAGGCTGGTGTGAGCTGTAGTGTGATTCAAAGGCCTTTCAGCCCCTCTCTGAGCTGGCTAGCCAGGAAGGACAGTGAAGAAGGTCCAGATGGATTCTTAACAAGGAGACCAAAGGGGGGCGTTGCTGGTAAAGGTTGAGGTGTCAGCTAATGGAAGGTGATGAAGGTGGTGGCTTTAGGAGCGGAGGAGGATCCTGTGCTACAACATCTGAGCATTGTATTGCTAATGTCAAGGGTTTCACTTCAGACATTATCTTCCCTTTGAGAGAGCACTGGTGGCCTTGAAAATCAGCATGGGTGCAGTTTGAAAGAGAGTGGATTTCCAGGTTTTCTCCTCTACTTTTGGCTGTGCAATGCATAGTGATCATTTGCCTTTTGTTTGGATTTTGTTTTCAGCTTATTTGGCATACTTCTAGCCTCTTAATAAAGAAAGTTTCTTTGAAATAGTATCAGCTGGGGTTAAGGACGGCAGGATTTGATAAGAGGCTCTTAAGAAACTACTCAGAATTTTAAAAAACCCATCATTTTAGAGCACAAAGTCCTGTGTGTTGTGAAATCTACTTCAGGAGCATTACAGCTTTGAGTATTTTCTCTGCAGGATATATGAGGGGCCAAAAATAAGGAGTGGGACTTAACAGCTTTTTTTTTTTTCCAAGAAGCTGGTTTTGAAATTGAGCTGGAGGCTGCCTTACACCATCAAATTGTAGGCTTTATGAGTAGGAGAGCCTCACCCATGGATGAATACTTGGTAGAGCAGTGAAAAATTTTTAATACATGCTCTAAGTTAGAGTTTATTTTACTAAGACCAGATGATAGAGAAGTATGTCCACCTGCTTATAAGTTGTGTATGTTTTGTTTATTTCTGGTTTGGGAGTTCTTAAGCTCTTACTTTGTGTCCCACTGTAACTAAAACATTAAGGAGGCATATTTGTTTGGTTTGGTTTCTTTGGTGAAGTGTGTGGGAGTTGTCTTTAACTCCAGCCAGGAAAGCTTATGAAAACTTAAGAAGAGAATGAATTTTATCTTTGTTTATTGATAATTGAATACCATGATTAACTGCTGATTGCTGGGCAACCATTACTTCTCTGTCATGTCAAATTAGGGCTTTCACTGCGATGCAGCGTGTGATCTGACTTGTGGTGTGTGCTTGTGTAAGCCTAAAAGTGTCTGATACACAAGTGCTTCTGCAGATTCACAGCTGAACAGATTAATTTGAAGTTGCCTTCACAGTTGAACACACTTTGATGGTTTATTTTGCATTCAGTGTGATTATTAATTGCAAACTTGATAAGATCTTCACAGTAATCCTAACAGCCATTAAGGCATGTGATTGAGAGGAAAATGGGATAATGATGATGCAAAAATTATGCATAAAATCATATGGAAACTTAAAAGTTATTGCATAGAAAAATTCCGTCACAAAAAAAAAGTATGAATTTATTGTATTCCTATACAGTAACATTTTACTTGTATATGCAAAACAGCTGGTGGCCCTATGGGTCTAGGTTAATGAAACTGATATGGAAAAGGGAGGATCTGCGTGCAAGCCTTCAAAGGATGCTAATTATTTCAAGGAATTCAGTTTTTTCTAATCATATCTCCTATAATACTCAGTATATTCATCTGTTATTTAAGTTACAACATGTTATTTTAAATGGTGAAATGCACATTTTTTGTAACGACATCAAAAATAAGGTTGGTTCTTTAGGTTTAACAAACAAGATATACAAATGTGGCTGCAGTAAAAGTTAAGTTGTTGAAATAATTCCACAAAAATCAGAGATTAGAATTTGAAACTGGATTATGTGTTTCCTCTTTTGCTGATGTCTGCTTTGGAAGAGATACAAGTTGAAGTCTGTAAATAAAACTAAAAATACTTTTTATTCTGTCAACAAAATTGCATAATACTTTTCCTTCTGATTTCCTTCTGCACATTTTCCTTCTAATAACCTTTTTTCTTGTGTAGAACTGGACAGAGACAGTTCCATACCGAGAGGGATTTCTTTGGTAGCCTCCAGATAGAGCTCACTTGGTAATATTTTTAGCACTGATTGTGTAATCAGTACTACTCCTGTGCACAAATCTAATGTGGCCTTTAAAAGAAGTCATTTTTGGAAATGGGGAACAAGTATACATTTTTCACTGTTACATCACATATCTGTTTAAAAATATGTTTAGAAAAACGTTATGCTACAGGCTGAAGGAAAGAGAGAGCACAGGAACATCTGTTATCCCCATTTATATTCATAGCTACATTTTTTTTTTTTTTAATCCAACTTCAACTTTTTGGCTCCTTTTGAGGCAGCATATTGCAGTGCAATTCTTCATGGTTCTTACTTTAATGCTGGCTTATAAATTCTGAAACCCGAATGGTTTGCGTGTTAGTGGCTGAGTTGAAATGCTACACAGTGAAGTACAACAACAGAGATGTACAGTCGGTCTGTGTAAGGATGGTCAGCATCAAACCCCTTCAAAAGGTCCCTTTTAACTCTTTAATTCACTCTCACCAAAAGGAGAGTCCTAGTCAAGGCCAGCACATCCAAATTACTTTTATTGCATATTCTCAGTGGTGGATGACAACAGAAAAGCAGAATTTTTTTTTTCCTCAGTTGATTTTAAAAACAACTTGAGTACTTCCAAGAAATAACATTATTTGATTGAACTTAGTTTGCTTTTTTCCTGGTCACTGTTTAAAGAACTTTTAACAAGTTCTTTATAGTTCTTTACAGATCTTAGCATTTGGAGCACTTAGAATTGTTACTGCTACTTTTAACCTGAGGTCATCACTTGGGCTTGTATGCCATGAGAATTGGGAGTTCATTAGGACAGCAGGGTAAGAGCTTGATACTGCTCTTGGAAACAAAGCTGGTGGAGCTGAGATGGGGATAGCTCTTGTGGACAGCTGCCTGTCTGGGAAGTTTATTTTCTCTCTTGGGTACTTTAGTCTTTAGCTGCTAGGAGTCCCTCAAGAGTCTGAATGGGAATGTGAAATCAGAAGTGTCTGCAGTTTCCTCAGGCTAGAAAAAGGAAGAAAGAGATAAGTGAAAATTAACTTGTACTGAATTGGGAGCTCAGTGAACACGTTGGGTCTGAGGAAGGAGTAGAAAGAGTATTTCTATGTTATGGTGAAACTAGACATGGTTTACTTCAATTTGTAGAGATTTTATTTTCAACAGTGTGGCTGAATGCAAAAGCATTTATGCAGCTCTTGGTCAGGAATTGTCATAAACATCATGGATGTTTTCCATCACTAGTTAGAAGGTTTCACCCTGTTCAGCAAACCTTGGAAACAGTTAACAAATCCTTCCAGCCTTCTCAAAAATCGCAGGGAAATGGAGCAGCTGGTTATTCATTATTCTTCTTTCAGCCGATGGTGACTCTTCGTTTGACAAAATTCACTGTCTCTGCATTGACGCAGGTGGATCATTTTGCACAGTACACACTGAGACTTTGCTGCTGAATGAGTTCTAACCTTTCAAGCCCCACAACTGTCACAGTATTATTTGGCACGCTTGAAGGTGGACATTTAAGCAATCCCTGATGTTGTTTGCAAAACATGATACTTCTGTCATAGCCACGAGCTAATCAAGGTATTTTCCTTTAGGAAATTCAACAAGAAACTGATATCCCTGAAAGAGAACTGGTTAGAGCCCTACAGTCCCTTGCATGTGGAAAACCAACACAACGTGTTCTCACAAAAGAGCCTAAATCAAAAGAAATAGAAAATGGTCATATATTTACAGTGAATGATCAGTTCACATCTAAGCTACACAGGGTCAAGATTCAGACGGGTAAGTGAGCTTTATGTTCCACTCTCTTGCAGTCCCAAAGCTGCCTTAAAATTTCAAATTATCTTTTGCAGGATTGATGTCCGTAGAAGTAAAAGGGAAGAGAGAAACACAGGGGGGTTTTAGATGATGACTAGTTGCATCAAAATGAAAACTCAAATACCAAGAAAAGTGTGGGAGTCAGTTAGTTAAGCCTTTTACTTTTACAAAATTTACAAAATTTGTAACTATCTCTTAAAGGAAATACTGAAAGAAAAAATAAAATGAAATAATAAAATAACAAATATGCTACTGGTTGATTCAGAAATAGCACAATTGCCTCAAAAGTTGCTGTGCTGCTGCGAAAGTGAGTGTTTTAAATGCAACATGGGAAATTCACGTGCTATTTGTTAAAATAATAGAACTTGCTGGGCTTCAGGTAAAACCCAGCAGTGCCTACATAGCTGACACTGCACGTACCCCTCTGTGTGAGTGCAGAGCACTGCACTGGCAACACATTTATCACCTCTGGAGGCTTTTCCTGGTGAGCAGGAGCACAGAAGCCAAATTAAAGCAGATTATGTAACAACCCTCTGAGCTTTAACAGAATTCTGCTTTTTTCATTTCCCCTTCACAAAGGTCTGTGAACGGGGAATATGATTTGGGGTTCGAGATGATTTTAGAGTAACTATGTAATTGTGGGTTTATCTTTCTGACATAAGACAGAGAAGTTCTTATGTGTGTCTCTTTAAAGCTGATGAATAGTTGGGGCTTTTGAGTGAAGAAGAGCAGGAGGAAAATGGTACACCAGTGCAGGAGGAGGGCTTGGTTGTAATGATGCTTGGGTGAAGGGCAAAGAAAAGCTTAACCTAAGGGCAGAAATATAACATAAATAGAAGAGAACAGAATACAAATAATATAGCTGAGTTGGAGGGGATAAAGTTAGACTGTTTCTTCTGACTGATGAACTTTTAAATTGTTTACTAGTTTGTGAAGTAAATTTTCAATCCTTTTTCTACTTCAAATCGATTATTTGCTATATTAAAGAGAAAAATATTTAACGTGAGCATGGGGATGTGGGGGTTGGTGGTGCCTGTGCCTGTAAGAACATTTGAATACTGTTCAAATTTTAACATACTAGTAATTAAATAACAGATTGTTATCTTGTCACTTGCTATCAAAATATGCCAGAAACTGTTAATATGTTCTTGTGGCTGCTTTTCATTTAAAAAAAAAAAATCAACTTTGGGAATGTCAAAACTCAGGAAAATATAACTTGATGTCTAGATGAAATAAACAGTGAAGCTAACACACAACGAAATAAATCCTAATTTTGCTAGCATCATTTACATTCTCTTTCTTTCCTTTAAGTTGCTGCCAAACAAGGAGAATCTGATCCAGAAAGGAAAGAAACGAGGCAGAAAGTAGATGATGACAGAAAACATGAGATAGAAGCTGCTATAGTTCGGATAATGAAATCTAGAAAGAAGATGCAACACAATGTGCTAGTAGCAGAGGTATGATTGTACACAGTTGGGATATGGACTCGGGAATTCTTTTTGCTTTTCCTGTTAACTCATTGAAGTTACACAGCTCTTTCTAACGTGATTCTGAAAGGCCTTTGAGAGATGCTGTATTTATCCTTTTTTTTTCTCCCTGTCTTTCTGAAGACATCTAAGTCCTTACCCTCTACTTTAGGATGTGCTTATGGGTATATCTGATTTCCCTTCCTCCTTTTAGTGCTATTATGATTTTAAATCCCTTGAAAACCAGTTGACAACAAAAAACACCGTGCTTAACGTGATTATTTTCTGCTTTGATATTGTTACTGCCTTTTGAGTTCAGGCTTGGGGGATTTCAGCTCTTAGCAGAGAGAAATAATCCTTCTGCTTGTAACTCTTAAGTTCAGACAGCTTCAGGACAGTAGTAATTTTTAGTAACTTCAGGATTCTCAGGTTGTGACCACACCTGTGTAAAGCTTTGAAATCATACCCAAACACGAGCAAGCAACTTGAGGGACTGTCAGAAGTCTGCAGACTGCCTCTTATGCTTCATAGTTGTAGCCATCTCTGTCTTCATATTTTTTTTTTTCTGATTATTATGGTCTGTTAGGCTACTTTTAAGATCTTATTTGCCCTGTAGTCGTAACAATAATCCTATATTATTGTGTTTTTTATTTTACGTTTCAGGTAACTCAGCAGCTGAAGGCCCGATTCTTACCAAGTCCAGTTGTTATTAAAAAACGTATTGAAGGACTTATTGAGAGAGAATATTTGGCACGAACACCTGAGGATCGCAAAGTGTACACTTACGTAGCATAAAATGCGTTCAGAAAATTTGATTTATCCTTGGACTATACTCTTCGCATGAACTGGGAAGTTCTTTTAAATCATTAATATTAAGACGACCATCTCTTCTTTGAAATTACAGTACATGTTCTAGACCATTCAGATCAAGCCTTTTACTCCTTTTGAGAGTTTTCAACCTGAATTGATTGAGCTTCAGGCTTTTCAACGTTGTCCCTGTAGAGATCATCCTTACAATTCTTCGGGAAAATGTGAATGTGCTGCGTTTGTTTTCAATACTGTATGAAAACAGAGAAATAAAAAAAAAAATAAAAAAATAATAAAAAAAAAACAACACCAAATTTAGAAAATACAGCTCATTTAAAAAAAATAAAATTGTTGGAATTTCATTTCCCCAGATCTTCAGTGTTGATGTAAATGTGTTTCTGTAGTGTTGCTTAGCACTTCGCGCATTGTATAAGTTGGGTTTAAAAGAAACCACGAGTGGTAAGGCAAAATTCCCACTTATATTGCTCTGCTTCAGATGTTTCTTTAACTAGACATGTTTAATTTAAATACTTGGTAATTTTTTGAAGACCCGAGAAGACAACTTGAGCATGTTTCACTCTTCCAGCTGCACTCACTGTTCCAACAACATGAATCAGGAACTTCTGGGGGCTCAGAAAAGACCGTAATAATTTTGGCTTTCCCTTCTGTAATTTGAGTTCTTCTAAATTAAACTCTATATTGATTAGGTTTGTTCTGGTTTCTTTATAGGAAAAAGGACAAGATTTTAGTGTGTATAAACTGTATAATAATTTTTGCTGTTGTACTCACTGCTGATGGTGGATTGTACAGGGCGATGTTTTTATTTCACTAAATGTAGACAAAATAAATTTAAAATAAATGGATTTAGTGTACACAAACAACTAATTCAAGTGTGTTAGAGTACAGGGTTGACAATCTTTTGGAACTAAAAACTGTCCCCTGGGGAAATGTACTGGGATTATATTTTGTTAATAAACATCTTAGATGGATCTGTAGCCCCAGGGCTTCCCATCATAAGTGCATATTTCAGGAGATTAAAGTGAAGCCAGCGTGCACTATTTGTTTTTAAAAACGCATTTTAAACATGCAATAAAAAATTGTTACAGCAATGAAATTTTTAGTTCTTACCCTGGAACTTTTTTCTTCTTGACAGCGTGCTGCAAAAATAGATTAAAATTAGCAGTTTAGTGGCATCATTTTTCTTGTAGTTAGAAATTTTCAAGTCTGCATTGTGCTGCAGTTTTTATTAAACCATATTTCTGACGTTCCAGTGCACATATTACGTGGTTTTCCAGCCGTAGCTATTTTTCTGATTTAATTCAAAACAATATTTTTTTTTTTGTCTTGGTTCACGTTGCTTTCATCCACAGATCTTGAAAAATATCACTGGGATGGGCTTTCCAATACGTAGAGCTGGAATTGAAACAAGAAGAAAAGCTTGGTTGTAGAACATCGAGGATCTGCCGGAGCACTTCTTGATGAGCTGTAATAAACAAGTGCGTGGGGCTGGTGCAGTGTGAAAGTGGGACTGGAGAGTGTTTTTTCATGTGTTCACAATTTCACCCCTCTCCAGCCTGCTGAGATACAAATCCTGGGTATTGCTCAGGAGTAGGATATTTCTTCTGAAGGTGGGGACTGGAATTAGGACGATAGCTTAGCTTAATTTTTAGAAGCTTTTTTAATGAAGTTCAAGTTTACTGCGCACTCCCAACACCCCCACACACGGTAGTTTTTGAGTCTTCGGAGTGGGGAGGTGGCTGAGGGACTTTCCTGCCCTTGTCCATCAAGAATTTAGCCCCCCAAAAAATCAGCTGGGCCATCAGCCCTTCTGAAAAGGTGTTTGCTGGCCATTATTAAAACACCAGTGCTTCCGCACAGTATATTATGCAAATATTCAATAGAGATGTGGTTATTGTTTGGCCAGTACTCCACAGGCTGGAGCTGATTTGGGGATTTGATTTTGTTAAAAATCATCAGAAACCTCCTCCTCAAAATGTAACTCCTCTGTGTACAGTATGAAGGTTTTATGTGTATCTTTTCTTCAACAGCGTGGATGTGGTGATATTGCACATTAATGTTTTCCCACGTGCTTTTCAGGAAGAAGTGGGTTCAAGTCCTTTTCCCTGTGAAGCTTACAGAGACGTTAGTGTTGTAATTCGGGACAGGGGGAGCTTGTCCTTCACGTTGCTATTGTACTTCTGCTGTGCATCAGCTGAAGCTTCCTTCCTACCCGTGGTGGCTTTTGGGAGTGCTGAGCATGAGTGTCACATGGATGACTGTATTATTACGTGTTTAAGGGTGGTTTAAGCTATGCAGGCAAGAGTGTTTGCCAGAAGAACATCAGGTGGTGATGGCTGTCTTCACTAACAAATACTAAGAGACAGTGTCCATTGTGCTGAAGTCACTTTTTAGAAATTGCCCTTTACCATTGGACAGTGAGACTGTGATGCTGAGGACTGAAAGATGGTCAAAATGAAAACTCCGGTCAGAGAGAACAAGACATCATTAGGACTCTGCTTAAGGTGAGTTTAATGGTTATGTGCTTGTATGTTAGTGGGATTTCATTTACAGTCCGTAGGGGAACTCTTGCTATGCCTTATCTAATTTCATTTCTCTTCCTTTCTTAGTTTCCACTCAAAACTTATGTGTAATTTTATTAAAATTTCATTAGTAGGATTGTAGTCACATTTATGAGACAGTTACATACAAGGCGTCAGATGATGAAACAAAGCACTGTTAGATCTGTAATTTAATCTGAAAATCGTGAGTTTTCAATCTAGTTCATGGGGCACCTTTTTAAGTTATAACGAAAGATTTTATTTCTCGAATATGTTCCTTACAAGCTGAAAAAAACTTTGAGACTTCCAAGGTATGCGGATTAGTTGGCAGTGATAAATATACTTATGTTTATTATTTATTATCTACTTACTTATTTCGCCTTCCAGCTACTGTAACTACATCTTTGGGAAAGCGTTGCAGAGTTGGGTAACCTACAAATTTTCAGTTGTGTGTGGGCTCTTAACGTCAAGTGCTGCACTGGGCAGAATCACACGGACACTGCAGGTTGTTCCCCAGCAGTGAGCAGCTGGGCAGGGGCAGCACCAAATACACAGAACAAAGTTACCCTCTGGATTCTTTAGCACTGAGCTTTTGTAAGATTCCTGTGAATTGTGTGCTCAGCACAGGTGCTTTGCTTCTCTCCTGCTGATACTGCACAACACCGTTTCATTTGACTGGTGCTGTAACAACAGCATGCTGACCAACACCCACTGCTGTTTGTGTCAGGAAACGAGCCTGCTGCCCAGGGATAATCATGCTTTCTGTCCAGGTAGGCTGTTAGGATCATGTTTAGTCTGGTGGATTTTTTTTTTACCCTCTTGTTTTTAATCTTATTTATTTATTCTCGTTACTTTAGTACATGGAGCCTTGGTTGTGACCACATTGTATTTATCCTTTGTAGGGAAAGCCGCAGCATTGGTCCTTGCTTTGGGGAACTTAGATGTAAATATGACAACGTGAATATCTGTGTTTTTACAGCCTTTGAAGTTAAGCCAGGTTTTACAAGGACAGCCCAGCTATTTCAGGGAAGTACATCCACAAACTGGTGTATGGCAGCATAATATTTCTCCCTCATTCCACACTACGCCCGGGAGGTTCACACAGGTACTTCTGCTCCTTCAGTCTTCTCAAGCACAGTCTGACCTTTCTTTTCACGGGTTTTGCCTGCAAAGAAAATCTTGCCAGTGTGATGTGACTGTAACTAACACAGCAATACCTGCCTGGGTCTCTAGACAGCCCGACAGTCTGCCTGCTTTCAGCAGCTGTTTGTCCTAAAGCAGGAAGCATATTGCTGTTTGGGAAAAGATGGGCCTGTTCCACCTCCTTGAGGCTTGGAACTACTGACCTGGATTAGCTGTGGACAGGACCAGGAAGTTTTCTGGGGAGGTGGTGCTCTGGGAGCCTTGTACTCTGGTCTGCCTGAGGAGAATCTGTGAGGGAGTGAAGGGGAATCCACCAGTAGATGCAACTTCCATCCCCTGTTTATGAATAGCCTTTTGGCAGTCCTGTTCTTGGGAGGAAAAAATCACAATGGGGGGAGTCCTGAAGTTCTCAAAGTAACGCCACATGAGAGATTTTGCATGCAGCTTTTCCTGTGCAAAGTTTGCTAGAACATGCCCCAAATCCCAGTAACACCTGAGCTTCTTAGACCTTGAGAACCACTTTGCTAACACGTGTTGGGTGTTTGGAGCTTGCTTCTTTTGAAATTCTGCTAAAGATGAGGCTAATAATCTCCTGCAGCTTGTCTGTCACAGCATTTGGTATCAACTTAATTATGCAAATCTGCGATTCCAACATAATGTGGGATCCAGGCCAAGATTGTTTTGTTTTTTTTTTTTTTAATTAGAATTTGGGGTGTTTTATTCTGTATCTCAGGAAGGTCGTCTTCAGGAAAGGGAGTAATTAGAAGCCTTCACGCTGCGTAGGTCAGACTTGTTCCTTAAGCTGGAGCTTGGCCTCGCTGGCGAGCTCAGCATCTCCTGGGGACTCGCTCTTATTAGCGCTCGGCAGGGAGCAGTTTCACTCGGCGGCTGCTGCTGGCCTTCCAAGAATTTTGCTTTGAGTTGTCTTCAACAATGCAAAACGTAAGCTGATTAAACAAACACTTTGCTGGGCCCTGCAAGTCTAGGTTTTGTTTAAGATCTGCCTGTTTTCTTTTTTTCTGGAAGGTTTTTAATTGAGGTGTAACTTATATAAAAATTGCTAGGTCGAATCTTTCAGAAATGAGTCCGTGAAGCGAGGCACGCACATTCACACGTAGGCAAGCTGACTCCCACTTTGTCCCACGCCGACCTGGACCTCCTCAATGTCTGTCAGTGTCTGAAGGAAGGGTGCCTAGAGGATGGAGCCAGGCTCTGTTTGATGGTGCCAAGCACTAGGACAAGAAACAGCGTGCAGAACCTGATGCACAGGAAGTTCCACCTGAACATGAGGAAGAACTTCTTTGTTGTTTGAATAACTGTGCAGTGGAACAGGCTGCCCAGAGAGGGTATGGAGTCTCCCTCACTGGAGATATTCAAGAACCATCTGGATGCAATCCTGTGCTGTGTGTGCCCTGGGCTGACCCTGCTTGAGCAGGGAGGTTGGACCAGGTGACCCACTGTGGTCCCTTTCAAATTGAACCATTCTGTGATTTCACTTTGTTATGGAATACTCATTTCTGATATAACCTCCAAGTGGCTCGTTTAATGGATCTTGGTTTGGGTGCATGGAGAGCTTTGGGGGTTTTTTGAAATATTTTAGACAAACTGAAAACAGGAAAAATTGATCTGTCTGCAAGTGCCCTGTAACTGGCTGAGGACACATAGCCCAGATTTGGGGGAACCGAATACAAAAGCCAGCCAAGGACATGCAGGGCCTTTTAATTACACATTTGTTACTAATGGAAAGCTTATCTCTGTGTCTCAGCGCTCCCTCAGCCTTGCACTTGCCCCAAAGTCTGTGTTGCTTGAGGACAACTTCTCTGCTTTGCTTTTGTTAATGTAGTCACCGAGTGTCCAGGGAAAACATGGTTTAATCCTGGATGTCCCTCTGACAGCGTGCACTGGAAGTGCCAGGAGGGCGCCTGTTCCTCCGGCTGCTGTGGCTGAGTGTTAGAAGACACCTCTCTCATTTTAGTTTACATTTTATATCTCCCGTGAGTCTTTTGAAGCTCTGCCTTGTCCGTGCATCTCCCAGCGCAGTGTTTCTCAGGGCAGGAGTCCCCATCTCAGCTGTCCCGTCAATGGGAGGAGTCGCAGCCTGTGCCGAGGAGGTGCTGCCAGGCTGGGGCTGCTCCCAGCTGAGGGGCAGCGCTCCCGCAGCTCGGCGAGGTAAGACAGGCTGAGCCTGCACCGAGCTCCCATCACCCTCTCCCCTTTATAGCTGTACTTTGCTTCCTTTTATTTTTTTTGTGTGGGTATGTGCCTGGATCCTGACTCGCAGCGTGTGGCGGAGCTCTCTCTTTATTTTCTGTGTCTGCTGACAGAACCTTGCTGGATTCCTGCTTTTTTTGTTAGCTGGTTAAAAGGAAGAGACGAGAATCGATTGGGAGAGAAGTCTACCTAAATAAAAGCAGTAGGTTAGATGGGGTTTGGCTCTTTCGGTCATTGGCTCCTTACTTTCATCCAAAGTAATGATGAATTGGAATCACAAGGTTTGCAGCCAGAGATAAACTCTTTGGAAAGATTACTGTAGTCCAGTGAGGCCTTAATCCTGATTTTTGTCTCAGTACTGTCTATGCTGTACATAATTGTCATCTAGCAGGTTCATTAAGTGGTTTTGTCCTTGTTACAGGCAGAGCTTGAGACTGGTGTAAAACAAAAAATTGTCTTCTTTTAAAAGAAGTTAGGAAGCCCAAGTCATGGCATGTATTTAATGAGCTTTCTCCCAAGGTGCTCTAGGTAATTCATACCCAGTCTCTCCCAAGTTAATTATGTTCTAATAATCCTAATAAAGTACCTTCCTCGCAGATGTTACTCTGAACTTATTAAATCCTGTGATGCATCATCAGTCTTGGTGGTGTGAGCTGGAGAGGAGGGCTGTGAGCAGCACAGAGGACGAGGCACCTCTTAAGAATTCATTATGAAAAGTAATTTTTAATTATTTTGCTGTGCCTTTCCACTGTAGTATTTTAGATTTACAGCATTCTCTGAGCCTTCACAGAATAAACTGTTTGTTAATTGTTTAATTTGGACTTTATTTTGTGCAGGGCTTACCAGTATATCCATTAGTGCTACATACAAATACTCATATTTGACTGCTTCTTACACCAAGCTGGGCTGCCCCAGCAGCTTGCAGTGCATTCTGCTGTGTAACCAGTCCCTGCCATGTGGAAATGGGGCTCCAGTATATTTGTTTGAGTACCCATATCAGAATTACCCTCCCCTCCTCCCCTCGGCAAAGTGACTTCTCACATAAAATTGCAGTGCTATTCTTCTAATCTCCTGAAGAAATCTTTCTTGGCGTGTTCAGTAGGTCACTATGAATAATGTGCTTTTCCATTTGGCAGCCAAACTGGAATGCTGGGGGAAGGGGAAGCAGAGAGGAAGTCAAGGACTCGCTCCATTCAGGGATCGGAGTGAAATCAGCACTTTACTTTTCTTACAAGGTCCAGCAAAAGCCAGCACTTTGTTCTGATGGCAGTCAACCCTTTTCCACCCACCAAGACCTCCTTGGTGCCTCTGAGAAAAGCAGTGGACAGAAGGTCTGAACTCACCAGGCTGCAGCAGTGAGGGCCATGGCACCCTGGCCTTATCCCAAGGTTTAGGGGCTGGGGGGGAGCCATAGGTTGGAGATAAAGTGAGGACATGAGAATACCCTTGTCCGAGGCTGAGGAGCGTGGATTTGAGCCCTTTCCCATGGGCATTTAGACATCAAAGCGAGGGGAGGAAGAGCAGAGTGCTCCTGTGCTGGACAGTGTTTAGGGTGGGTGGTGGGGCTGCCCTCCTCTGAGGGAGAGGATCAGGCAAAGGCTGAAGTTCAGTTCATCTCATGCTCCACACAATAGGATTGGTGGCTACTCCTGACCTGGAGCTGCAGGAGCACTGAGAGCCAGGCCTAAAACTGTTATCCAGTCAGCTCCATCAGATGGAGTTCAGAGTTGAGATTATTTCCCTGTCCCACCCCAGCAAGCACAGAGGAAGCAGATGGTGGCAGGGATCAGGATTTAACCCTTTTTTTTTGTGGGTAGGCTCAGGTTTTTGGCTGTTGTAAAGTGTGGTGATTATCAAAATGGTTGGCAGCTACAGGAGGCATGCTGGTCACCTTCAGCAGTCTCTGTGGGAGACACCAGCCCATCTGGAAAACAATTTGGCTTCCCCTGGCTACAGTGAGAGCTGGAGAGAGACTCGGCATGTGCGCTGTTCCCTAACCCCCACCCCTCCTGGCTCGCTAGCCCTTGCTCCTCACAGCTGCTTTGCAAGAGTTCACGTTACAAATACCTTTATCACAAATACCTTTATCACAAACACCTTCATCACCTTCTCCCTGTCCGCTGCCACGAGAGGCAGCAGTTCTCAGGAGGAGGAGTGAGGAGGGGGAATGCAGGGCAGGTACAGCACAAGGTGTGATCACCTGGGCAGGGAGCTGCTCGCGGGATCCTGGAGCAGCTTCCAGCTGCAAACCAAGCCCTGCAAAATTCCCCTTCACGTGCAGGAAGGCGGATGACTGCCTGCCCTTGCCCTGTAGCAAAGAGTTGATGAATCATTTCCTTTCCCATGTTTTAGTGAAATCGTGTTGTTCAGAGCTCATCTAGAGCGTTATAATGTTTTGAGCACTTGCACTCTTTTCTTCGCTCTCTTCCTGTAATTGTCTGAAGCCTTGATATTTTTTTTCTTTTTTTTGTGTGTCCCTCCCAACAGGGTTGTTACTTGTTTAAAGTGTGGCAGGTGGGTGCAAATTAATTTTTTTCCCTCATTTTCTAGACCATCTTTTTTATTGTTATTGTACATGGGTGTCAGTGCAGGTTTTTAAAGCATTGAATGTGAGATTCTACCAGTGAGAGGGATCTCCATAAAGGAAACCAAGGCAGTGCTGCTTGTACCTTTAGACCTTGGAGATTTTGCTCAGTTGAATATAAAGTTAGGGTCATATAAAAAAAGAAAAATTAGTTCAGAGTTTGAATAACAGACTTATTAATGCTGGGATTTCTGCACAATGAACCACTGCTTTGTGTGCTTGGCTGTTTGAGAGGGAAGCTGGCATGTCAGCAGAGAGAGGTGTGCTGCTCTTAATTAGATGGAGCTGGATACACCATCAGAGGCCCCAGTTTTGATTTTAATACTGGCTACAGTGGGAGCAGTTGTGTAGAGGAAATGGGAGTTGGCTTGGCTTGCATGTGTTGCTCCTGGGTTAGCAAATAAGGAGATGAAGGGAGTGTGATTTATTGTCCAGTCACTAGAAGAAGCCTGGAAAGAGGTGCATTTTCAGCATTCCTGTTGTAGCTTACACAGTAAGCTAAATTAAGTACCAACAATTAACCCAAAGAGCAAGAAAAAAACCACCTTGGACTTTGCTTAAGGCTGCTGATTACATGGGTATCTCATAATCAAAAAAACCCCAGTGCACTGAAAGGGGGAAACCTGGTAACCAGCTCCTACGGGCTATGTACAAGAACCCAGGGCCTGGTTTCCAATTAGGCAGCGAGCTACCTGTGCTGTGAAGGGCGTAACGATGAATTTTTCCCAAAGCTCCTCTTTCCTGAGGCCGATCCATATCTGCCCTTATTGTTATCTGTCGCGTTCACATGGTTGGGTTTCTTTCTTTTGTTAGTCCGCTTTCCTTCCTTGTTTTTTAAAGAGCAGCTTATCTGTGTGCCCCAGAAGGGTGTGACTCACAGACATCACAGGCTTTTCACAATGAGCCGGAGCCAACCTGCTGACCACAAGGGAACACGCGGAGAGTTTCAGCCGTGAGTGCCGTGGCTGTACCGGGATGCACACTGGTGGGACTCGTCCGGGTCAGGGCTGTCCGCTTCCACTGCCGACAGGCAAGTCCACCCACGGCACCGCCCCGTTTTGGAAAAGTTCTGCTCTGGTGCTTGGGTGCTGTCCATCTTTGCCACCCTGCGCTCTGAGGGACAGGGGGCAGTAGGACAGAGCACTTTCTGGACGCTTTTGGTCATGTGTGCACACAGTGACCAGAGCTCCGGTCCCAGGAGTCAGAAGTGAGCCTTCACCTGAGCCGTGGGGTGATGTGAGTGACCTGAGACTGCTCACTTAATGCCTTGTCACTCCTCACCTGCCACCTCGTGCATGTTCGCTCTGCTTGCCCACGTATTTCATCAGGATGTCGCAAAGCCTGTAGAAATCTGAATTCACTCTGTTCAATTCTTAGAGTGCACCTCTGTAAAACAGTACGAGAGGGAAGGCACCGATTTGTCTGGTTTTATTTCCCTGTCAGGAGCCTTTGCAATGGACGACAGAGCAGAGTCTCTGATGACTGTGCATCTTCTTGCCCATTTGGGCCACTCGTTCCTCCTGCAGCAAACTCTGGACCGGCTTTTGGAGTGGATCTGCCTGGACATTCGCCTTTTCCTGGTGTCTGAGCGAATGGCTCCATCGAAATACTACGAGAGATATCGCAGGAGAAACTGCGGCTTTCCTGGAATGTCTGTTCTCCTCTTTCTACACGAGGACCTGGGAGAAGAACGGATTTTCCAGGTCCACGAGCAATTCCAGCGCCCGCCCTGGCGGTACCAGCGTGCCCAGATTGCTAATGGGCAAAGCCACCCTTATGCCCCAGCTCACCAGGACTTCTATGCCCTGGATGAGCGGCTGCCCGTGTGGGGCATCAGGCGGGTGCACTGCGGCCCCGAGATCCTGCGGGTCACCCTCTACTGCAGCTTTGATAACTACGAGGACGCAGTGAGGCTCTACGAGATGATCCTGCAGAAAGAAGCAGCCGTGCAGAAAAGCAGCTTCTCTGTGTTCGTGCTGCACGCCACCCAACACGCGGCCGTGCAGCTCTGCCTGAAGCAGCTGCCCATCGGGGTGGCTGCTGAGCCCAGGGAGGCGTCAGCCCTGCAGTTCAAGGTGCAAGAAATCGGGCAGCTGGTGCCCCTCCTGCCCAACCCGTGTGTTCCCATCAGCAGCACCAGGTGGCAAACACAGGACTACGAAGGAAATACGATTCTGCTTCAGGTATGTGCCTGTGGTGCTCTGATAGGAGGGGTTTAATTTTTTTTTTTTTTTTTCCCCCCGAGAAAAACAGGACTGGTTCAAAATGGAAATTATGATTTTGTTTGTCCTTGTTTTCTTTTGAATTTGTGAGTGCAGTAATTGGTGTCTGCCGGTGCTGTGATGCTGTTGATAAATACAAGCACTGAGCCTTGAAATGTTTTTATACTGTTAAATTATTATCATTACTGCTTGCTCGAAGTGGAGAGTATTAATGCTTTTTAGAGCAGCTAGTATAACATCTTCCCTGCCTCAAACAAATGATCATAGCATAGTCTTTTTCTGACAAGTCACTGCAGCATAAATGTTTTTGAAAGCAGATTTTTGGCATCCAGAACCAGAAACTTTTTAAGCGTAGTGTTGATACAACATCGCCTGCAATAGATAGTGTAAGCTCATGAGTGAGATGCAGTTGGGCAAAAGGGCTGAAAAGATGTATCATAGGAGATCTCTCCCTTTTCTGTTCGAGTGTGCAGCCCAGGGGTTATATGAATACAAGTAAATAAATAAAAAAAGACAAAGTCTGTGCTGAGATGATATGTAGTAGGAATTATACATGTGAGCAGGAGGGCCATTTAGCTCAGTGTGCTTTCTTTCAGTTGTAACAACCCCTCCCACCTCTGGTTATTTTTTCTTGTAATTTGGATTTTAAATTATTTGCCCGTGCTTTTTCTTTTTTTCTTCCAGGACTCATCTATTACAGATAAAGTTAATTTCTCTGTTCAGCCTATTTTTATGCTACTCTGAACACTAATCCTCTGAACACTAATCAGGCAGTCCTTGCTGCCTCCTTCAGTATGGCTTTATAAACCAGTTTTTCCCCCTCTCGGGCTGGGCAAGGCCCTGGACATCTTCATGAAGCTTTGAAGGGGACGGGGCCAAGCAACCTCCAAAGGTCCCTTCCTAAATTACTCAGTGGTTCTTCCTGCTTGCAGATGCAAGGTCTTTAAGCTGACAGTTGTACACAAATTCACTGGCAGGAAATTCAGAAGATTTTTTGGAGGGATGTAGCCGTGCTGCACTGTGCTCCTCACAAAGGAAGGTGTAATCCACTTGAACTTGAGGATGTATCCTGTGTCCATGCTCCACGCAGCCTAGTGTGGGACACTTTATTCTGCAGCTCTTTAGTTCATACTGTAAATCTTTATTCTAAGTATCTGCAGTTTATCCCCCTGCCCCAAATTTCTGTCATACTGCAAAGGGTCTGCTCACAGACTCCACACAGAGTTGTCATTCCCCCCTGATGTCAGCTGTGGTAACTCCTTTTCAAGGGTTTATCTAGATTCCCCTGGAAAACGTGAATTCTTTTATCCACAATGTACTTTGGCAAGGACTTCCCCAGGTCTGCTGCCCCCTTTCTTTGGTTGGAGCTGGCTCCAGCTGACTTCATTTGATGGTCTCTTCTTCTTGCATTGTACAAGATCTGTCAGCTTCTCAGGTGGCTCACTGTGTTTTATCCTCTCCCTCCCAAACTGTTTTTTGTCCAAGGTTTAAAATTCCCAGCTTACCTGATTGTTTCTTTACTGTGCTTGCAATTACCCTGGTTGTCCATTTCTGATCATTTCCAGCTCCGTAATGGTCTGCTGTGGCTGCAGGTGGTCCTGCTCTGGGACCAGAGCTGCTCCATGCATAACAATGTCCTCCATTCTGGTAAGAATAATTCTGAAGATTTAATTTGCTTTCCAGACTGCCATCAGGCACTGAATTGATGCTAACACAGAGCTGTCTGTCACAGAGATGAGACCCCAGTTATGGTCAGCTCACGACCCAGAATTCTGGATGCGAAGCTGGCGTTGGTTTTCTCCACATGCATCACATTCTCTGCTTTGTTCCATCTGCCATTTCTTAGGCTTGCAAGACTCCTGTGCTGTTCTGGTGGGGCTCTGACTGTCTCACGCTGCAGGTGACCCCAGCGCAGTGTGGCTGGGCAAGAGCATCACCACTTGGTCAAGCTACAACCACGTGTTAACAGGGTTCTCTCTGATTTTTCTTCTTCAACAGGTTCAAAACAGCTCCAAGTACCTTGAAGCAAACATTGGGCTTTCCCATCAGCATAATAACACGGGCAGTAGAAAAATCCTGCAGGACTTCTTCCCAGCCCCTCTCCCTGTAAAGCAGGGAAATCCCGGGCGGAGGAGCCAGGAAGTCAGAGCCGGGAAGGGTAAAACAAAACCTGACAGAAGTGAAGCTCCTGCTCCCGAGCAAGCCGGCGGTGACCCGCACAGGCACTTCTGCTCTTCCCACAGTGTTCCAGCAGCCCGGTGGCAGTGGGACGCCCCGTCCCTCCGCAGGCAGGTGAGCAGCAGGATGCAGGCTCCTCGTGCCAAGGAGGCACCCAGGAGGCGGCAGGCGATGGAGACCGACGTGGACACCGGGCTCGCCGTGGTGGGTCCCGAGAGCGGCCGCTGCCCACTGAACCACTTCTCCGGGGCCCTGCGGAGCAGCCTCCTGCAGCTGGAAGCCCCCACGGATGGGGCCAGCAGTGCCCTGCCCTCCCAGGACGGGACCCAGCTGCCGTTGGCTGCAGACAGAAGGAGTCAAGGAGCGGCGCAGAGAGCTCTGGGCTTCCCCTCGCACACGCCACCAGCCAGTCCTGCAAACGGAGCAGAGGACGAGGAGGAGGAATTCTTTATATGACTGAAAGCAAACGTGCCAGATGGACTTATCTTTCCCAAATGACAGGAAGGCACTTCTGGGCGTACTGTGCCTCCCTGTGCTGTGACTGCTGCTGCTGCTCAGTTGTACCCCTGTAGCTGTGACATCTCAGTAGTGGATGCATCGAGATAGACACTAACTTTCCATGGAGAGATGTTAAGGAGGCTGGAGGCAAAGCAGGAAAAACAACGCTGTATTTACATAAAGTTTTGGTTGGTTGGTTGGGTTTTTTTTTAATGCAGAATAGATTAGGGGATTATTGTGCAATGAATAGGAATGAGCCATATGACTCCTAGAGCTGTTCTAAGATGCTAAAAAATAGCCAGTGAAATCTTCAGATGGGGTGTGAAGGTGCAGTTTCCCTGAGCTGCCTAAGCAGCTGGATGCCCCCAGCCATGGGGACTCACCCTGCCTTGCCGGGTCATGCTGGGACAAGATAGTGGCATGGTAACAGTGGTTATGCTGATTTTCCTCTGTGTTCCTTCTCAATTCCCCTGTTGTTGGTATTTAAAATTTACCAATGTTGTCAATTTTATGCAAGATGTGATACATAGGAATGTTTTTTTAAAATATTTTTCAAGGAAAACATTTCTAGTGAGATCTTTTCCCCAAATTAGCGCAGCACACACAAAAAACAAACACTTGCAGAGAAGTGCCAGTAAGACCTGCTGTTGCTATTCATATGACACTGAGCAAAATGAACCCAGCAACAGGCCAGGCTTTGTTATACCAGCGTGCAGTTATCAGCAGGCAATCCCAACTGGGTTTTAATTAACAGAAGACAAGAGAAATTAAGAATCTTGGAGGGAATTGCTGGGTGCTGGAGAGTAAAAAGGACAGAAGAAATGAAGTAACGTTTCAGCAACAGATGCTGAAATAACTCCCATCTTGATCAGCAGTTTTCTCAAGGAGGATTAAATAAATCCCAAAGGAAAAGAGATGGAAAAAATATGACAGAGAAGTGAAATTATTCAAAGAAAAGCTACATCTGATAATACTTACCTTCCAAAGAGTACAATAAACAGGTATTTTCTCCTTTTAAATATATCTGAATTCTGCTTTACACAAAAATGTGAACTTGTTTGGAGAGTGCCTTCTCATCACCTCTTGGCTCAGGATTCAAGTTTGACAGGCCATGGCTTCTTGTGGCCTGAGGAGAAGCAGGGGGTGATGGGCACCCTTCCTCCAAGGGGGTTCCACACAATTTTCTGGGTATTTACATGTGCATGTGCCAGGTGAGGACAGCCTGGGCTGAACTGCACAGCTTCCTTACCTGCCCCTCTGCTGCTGCTGGGCTGTGCAACCCTGTGGGGCTGGAGAGCTGTGCCATTGCAGGGTGTGTTAGCTCAGGGTTTAGGAGAAGTTGGTCTGAAGAGCTGTGGGGGATACAGGGCAGTCCCTACTCCAGACCTCCATGCCCTCCCAGCTGGTGCTGCCTTGGTGATGCACAAGTACCCTTTGATTCAGGGACCAAAACCTGCAGAACAGGACACTTAGTTCACTGGGCATTTACAAACACCCCCTCCATGTTTTCATGAGCTCTGTAAGAATTTTGGACTTTTTAATAAATCACACTGTGGTGTTTTACATCTACGAGGGTGATTATTTAATCTTATCTAGCGCACTAGAAACTTTGCCAGGGCTTTTCAGAGCTGGAGAAGATGTTTGGTCAACCAGGGAGGCAGCCAAGAGAGGACCTTGTGGGTGGGCTGGTTCTCCAGGCTTCCTGCTGGTTGTGTGAGGGAGGGCTGGGAGGGATAAGGAGAGAGGAGGGGGGTCAGAGCAGGGCAGTGATGTCTAAACATGGGTCTACAGCCCTAGAAGTGGGCATGGACAGGGTAGTCATGAACTCAGCAATAAAACCAGAAGTGGGATTCCTGGGAGAAACACCTTTTAAGAGATATTTCACGGCCTTCTCTCTACTCCCTCGTGCCAAAGGTACTTTGGGGTGACTGTTTAGCATAATCTTATTTTATCTAAGAGAAAAAGGGTGCTTAACAGGCAGAAGGTCAGAATCTTGCATGGGGGAAATGCTCCATCATTTAAAACAGAAAAGAGGACAATGATACTAGTTTGACCTGCCTGCAATAGATCACAGAAGAGAAGAGCTTCAAGTCAAACTGCTCTGAAAATACTGCTTTTAACAGTGAGTGTATAAAGTATATGTATTTTAAATGCAGAACAGCATTTGTGCTAGGTATTACACAGGCAGGTAGGTGAGGTGCCAGAGGGCACAGTTACTCCATGAATGGATTCAGTAGTGGAAGGCAAAGATTCACATTTTCCTGACTGTTCATATCTCTGCAGTCTCTGTTTTATCCTCCTTCCTTGCATACTGTGCCATGTCTTTCAGGTTTTTAAAACAGACTAATAAGGAGTGTGGGCTGGCAGGGGTCTGCTGCAGCTCTGTGTCCCAAACAACAAGCAAGGAGCTTCCAGGTAAGCAGCCAAAACGGGTGGATGCACAAGGTGTGTGGGGCTGGCAGCGGGGGCAGCGAGCTCAGCTGGGGCTTCCCATCCCCTGTGCTGATCCCAGCAAAGCACACCAGGGAAAACAGCCTTGGTAGGAAACCGAGGAGGGAGTTTTACAAGTTAGAGGTGTGATGGCATCACAACCCTGAAGGAAGGGAAAACATAGTGGGGGTTTACCTTTTGTACACGTCATGCTTCACATAAATGATTCAGTGTGGTGGAAATGGCTCTGACCTGGCTGGGGTAATGGTGCTGTGGACACTGAGCTGCTGATTCCCCTGATGGACACCTTGATGGGCACCAGCCAAGGTGGTCACTACTGGTTGACACCCTCTAACCAAGGCTTTAATTTTGAGGTGTGCACTTTGTGAGGGCGGTGGGCACCCAGCGATGTGACAGTCAGTGTCACTCCCAGGAGTGGGAGCATGATCCCAGGACTCCTGTGATCCCGGGACTCCTGTGAGCTCTGCCTTGGGTGGCCCAGTTGCCAGGAGGGAGCAGAGATGCTGCCATGGCTGTGCTCACGAGGCGGGATGGTGGACAGACCCAGTTTTCTCCTGGGTGAGTTGCACAGTCCGGGTGATGGAGGGAGGAAATCCGCTCTTGCAGGAGCAGGGTGTGTGCTGAGAAAAGCAGCTGTGGGCAGCAGGGGTCAGGGGAAACAGGAGAGTTCGGTCTGGGTCACCTTAACACACAACCTGCGAAGGTGACTGCTGTTGCTTTTTTTTGTTTTAGCCTCTGGCTACAGAAATTGTGGGGTTTGCCTCATCTGAAGCAAGCGCAGTGGTATTTCTGAGGGCTAAGTTGCCAGAGAGAAGTGGGAACACTCCCGGATGCCTGGATACGAGCACAAAGGCAGGGGATGCTCCTTTGCTCCCCACTCCTGGCACGGTGCCGTGGCACAGGCGGGCACCCAGGAAACCACTGGGGTCGGCAGTGAGACCACAGGCTCAGCCTCTCATGTTAAGAAGAAGCTGGCAAGCTTGATTCTTTTGGGGAAGCAAACGCTCAATGCACTCTTCTTTCCCGAGTTCTGGACCAGATTCATCTTTCATGAACGCCTTTGTAAACCCTGAGGTAGCCCTGTGAGCACAGCCAAGCTTCCCAGATTTCCGCTGGTTGGGTCTGGGGTGGGAATTTTCGTTTGCTCAGCTCAGGCAGGGTATTTACATCTGTGTTGGTGCTGTGGCTCCGTCCCGGGGACAAACAAAGCTTTACACACGCAGCCTGTCGCACCAGCTCCGCCTGGTGCTCGCAAATGGCATCTTTGCTCCTGCGGCTCCACAGCCTCAACAGGGAGGTGGGAGCTGCCTGCAGCCCATCCCGGATGGCCAGGGGTCCATCCACTCCCTTCCTCCTCGCCTTCCCCCCGGGATTTGCCCTCCTGCAGCATCGGGTCTCCCAGCCCAGCTGTGGTCCAAAGCGTCTGAGCTCCTTATGGGGCTTCTTGTAAGACTCTTCACCCCCCTCACAGCAACTGAGGCTTTTAATCCTCGCTTTCATCAACACTAAATTAACCTGATGCATAAGAAAACAATAGAGATACTAACGACAAAGAAAGCCGGTTTATCTCTCATTCGTTAATTTTCTCTGACGGCAAACTAGTTAATAAAGGGGATCTGTCATGTAAGCGACAGGGGATAATAGAGCTCTTCCTGGACGTGTTCTGTTGTTTTGTTGTCAGCGTCAGTCATCGATGCTCTGCAGTGCCGTGTGTGGTTGTTACTGTGAAGCTGCTGTGTGTGCAGAAAAGTTAAGATACGCTGTTGACATGCTTCTTACAAAGATGTTTTGCTAAAAAAGGCTGTGACTTCTCCCTTTTCATCAATAGTTGAGCACCAAAGGATCACTCTTGGATTGTCATGATTTAACCCTGTTCCCTGTTTGTGGAGGCCGTGGCCCATTTTGTGATGGAGCAGGGCAAGGGAGTGGGACTTTTGCTTTGGTGGGGAGGAGCAGGAGGGTATACAGAATGCTCCAGGTAGTGGCTGCACTCTCTGTGACTTCCTCGCTGTTTAGGCACACAGGATGCACCTGATCCACTTATCCTATTTTTTTAAAAGAGAAACAGGGATCACACCCAAGTTTGCAAGGGTATCTAGAAGAAAAAAAATCAGGGTGTTGGGAAGCTGTTGGTGAGGGTTTGTTGTCCTGGGCACTACCAGGAGACAGTCACATCTCCCACAGAATTTATCAGCCTCCCCTTTCAGCAGGCTCCTCCCGACACCACAACTGCATTGCAGTTTGCTGTGCTGTGCTTCTAATGTTTAATTCTCATCATTTGAGAGAGGTTTTGAGAGGTTTCCATCTCCCATGGAGCACTTGCATTAATATTCCAGTTCAGGATCTCAGTTCTGCTGCTGATTACAGGCAAGGACAGTTCCGATTCCTATTGGGGTGAATTAATATTCTTTAAGTGTCCCAAAAGCTTTCTTCTCCCCTATCACCCTGCTTCAGGCGCTGGCAGCCTGGCTATGCTGGGAGGTGATTAGGTTTGTAAATTTGTTCCTGCAGACACTCGGTGACACCATTAGTTTTCTCATCTCACTCGTGCAGCTGAGACTGTGACAGCCTCACTTCTCTAATTGGGATCGTCTCAAGTATCATCTCAGCAGCAGCAGAAGCCTCATAGGGCGCAGGCCTGGGTGGGCACAGAGCAGGCAGGAGCTGCTGGGGCTGTGAGCTGTCACAGCTGGTAAAGATTGATCCTCTCTTTCCGAAACTGCAGGATAGGATGTGGGATACCCAGACAACTGGCTGGGGGTGGAAGGTGTCCACCCTCCCTGTTGGCATAACTGGGTTTCAGCGCTTTGGTGTGAACAAAGAGGAGATCTCAAGTCCTTTCTTCTCTGCTGGTTTTGGGTTTGGCTCACTGCTGCTCTCTTGGGAGTGGCAGGAGAGATGGAGGAAAGATGAGGGATCCGAGGCATCCCAGACCTTCTTCCACTGTGTCCCTTGTGCCCTTGTGTCACTGGCTGTGACGTGCTGGTCACTGGGGCTGTCCTTGGTGGGTGTGGTGATGGAGAAAAGTGCGTCCTCGCTCTATACTTGGGCATCTGGGGTGGGGAGGGGACCAGTTAAAGCTGTGACTCCTCGGTGGTGGCTTGCCCTGTGCCTGGGCCACCTTTGTCTCTCTCTGGGTGCAGGAGAAGGGGCTGACAGGACCTGTGGTGTGGGACAGGAGGTGGGGAGTGACTGGGCAAAGGGCAGTGCCCTGCCTCTCCTGCACTGTTCCCAGGAGGAGGAAATGGGGTTGATCTACTTGGGGGAACTCAGCCTGAAATTCCAATGTTTGTTTGAGTCACTTGTTTGAGTCACTTTTTTTTTGATCCATATGGAAGAATTGTTCTAGGACCTGATAATTACTGGCTGGTGGGATGTGTGACTGCAGCTTAAAATGATGTTATATTTATATGAAACAAAACATTAAACTGCGGCCTAATCTCCCCTTGGATCTCATAGTTTATCCGTTCCCACTCGCTGGTGTTGTGCTGCTTGGTCTGCAGACACGGGATGGCTCTCATCAGCCTCCAGATGGACTCTGCCATGCTCCTGGCCTTCACAGGAGTGACTAGATAGGGTGGCTGGGCCATAAATGCTTGTCCATGGTGTGTTCTCTGAGGTGGTTGAATCCCATCCTGCCTTCCCAAGGACTGCCCCTGGCAGCCCCTGCTCTGAGCTGCCCTGCAGCTGGAGCCTCCCGAGCTGTCTGTCCCCCGAGTCCATCACCTGCAGGGGAGTCAAGGCCGCTCTAGGGGGAAAGAGGGGTGGTTTTGAAGGCTGGAAGTGGGGAGGCTGCAGAGGACAGACTCAGGGTGCTGGGATTGCTGCTTGGAGCCAGGATCCTCTGGGGATGTGGCTGCAGAGCCTGAGGACGTGAACTGGGGCAGGCACGCTGGGTCTCGTGGGTGCAGCGTGATCCTGCCACCAGCGTGGGCCAGTGCTGGGTGCACAGCTGCTGTTGTTAAACACTGGCTTGTTCCCACAGGCTGGTCTTACACCTCACCGTGGAGGGAAGGCTTTCTTCCTCTTCCTTTATTATTGCTGGGAAGCGGAGCTGGGAGAGCACGTGTCAGGGTTAGAGTGGCCAGGACACAGTAGAGATTTTCACCTGCCCTGGGTTTTGGCCGTGATCCTGCCTGGCTGTTGGACCCTCCTCAGCTGGGACCGTGGCTGAGCAAACGCTGCCTGCTGTGCTCTGTGTGCCAGGCTGCCCTGTCCAGCAGCACTCGCAGCCCCAGGGAGCGAGCACTGCCAGGCTCTGCTCTGCCTGCCACGTGGGCAGCTGCCCTCTCCTGCCTGGCAAAGCATCAATGACTGTGTGATTAATTCCCTCACAGGTGCTGGAGAGACACCTGAGCCGTTGTGTTCACGTTCTGCTTTTTGAACCTGAAGCTTCACCGGTGGATGGTTGGAGTGGAAGTGTGGCTTGTGGTTTTGTTTCCGCTTTACCAGAATTGGCTTAAAATTCCCCAGGGTTTCTCAATTAAAACCAAAAAAAAAAAAAAAAAAAGGAGATTACATTAAAGGAAACTCTCAGGACAACACAAGAGATGTAATTCTGAGTGTGCAGTGAGTACAAAGGAAACGTTTTGTCCATCCCAGCAGCTGGAAGTTTTATTTCCAGCCTGGCAGTGGATCTAAGCAAGCAGATTTTGTTCCTGTCCTGCCCTTATTTGTTGGCTGCGTTAGAAGCATCCTCGCAGGATAACCACATGTGTTGGGAACAGCACCAAGAGCAGCATGCTTTGAATGCAACACTGTGGAAACTGCTAATGGTCACTGGGATGGGTGCAAGTAACTGGAATGAAGTGTTATGAAACTTTGTGCTTAGATGAAATGCAGAATTTCATGACATTGATATTCCACTTCCTAGGGGCTTCCTCATCCGTTGGGCATGGTGATTGTTGTGTGGCCTATGTGGCTTCCTGCCAGTCCAGCCAGTTCTTAAAACTGCTGCTGTACTCTCCAGAAGCAGATTGAGTTGTGGAAAGGTGACTGATCAGGTTGGTTTTGGCACCACCAGGAGTGTATTGGTGGATCAGAGGTGGGATGGCACTGCCTGGGCTCTGCTGAGGGTCCCGCTGGGTTCCCACTGGCCTCGGTGGGGTGGTTTGGCCACCAGCTGGTTTCACTCAACTGGGCTCAGAGACCTGCAGCCAGCTCCCCAAAATCTACAACCCCAACCTGAGACAGACTATGAGGGTTTCCAGGCTGTTCCTGTGATCTGGGAGACCAGAGCAGTGGGGTAGGATGAGAGCAGAGGTTCCCTGACAATTTCACTGTGGTTTTTCATCTTGTTTTAATTCAGAGCTACTGGACTTTGTGGAGGGAATAGCTGACTGCAGAAACGCCTTATGCTGATGTTTACCAGATATTGTTTTCAGACGGGAAAGTCATTCTGTGTCATGAGAAATTTCACAAATGTAAGCTCTTCTTGCAAGTTGGAGTGAAAACAGCTTTCAGGAGGTTTAGGCTTCTCACAAGCTCGGAGGTTCAGCCACCCTGAGGTGCAGCTCTCTGGCACCTGCTCGAGCTGCTCAGCCACCTCCTTCTGAGGCATCAGGGTGATAAAGCACTCGAGAACAGACACATGCCGTGGGAAGCCAAGCATTTTCTGGTAGGGAAGAGGAAACCTTTCACTTCTTGTAGCTGTTTTGATTCAGCAGTTGTCTCAGTGGAGACTTCTATTTTCCAGTTTCTTTGTTCAACTCTCGTAATAACCACTGTTGTGTTTGCAAGTTCTAAGCGATGACAGGCCAAAAGCCTCCTCGGCATTTAATTTCTCCCTGTGTCAATGTGCTGGCTTTGCCTGCCTTCATCAGCACCAAGGGCTTTCTCTGCCTTGCTCTGCTTGCCATGTAACCAAGCTGTGGACAAGCCCTACCTTGTGCTGGCAGGAATATGCAGTCCCTCTCTGCCCACCCTCCCCCCTCCAGGGATCCCTCAATCCATGTTTCAAGGCACCTCTTGTTCAAAGGTGCTGCCATCAGTAAGGTGGATGCTCAGTGCAGGCATCCTGACTGACCCTCATGCTCCTTCTCTGGCCTGTGTTGTGTTTGGTTCCTGGGTTTAGTTTGGAAAAAGGGAATTGCTGCCAAGGCATCAGTGGGGGGAGGAGGTGTGTGGGTGTCCGAGGTGTGGTGACTTGGCAGGCAGGCTCAGGCAGAGGGGTTGTCAGGAGCAGGGAAAGTGGTGGGAGGACATGACAGGGGCTGAAGTTGGTCCCTCTTCATGCAGCAGGGCAGGCTGGCCATGAGGAACCAGCTCCTGCCCCTCCTCGTTGCCCGCAGGTGCGGCTGGCACAGCCTGTCTCTGCTGAATCCGTCTGGGGGAGTGCAGCACACACAAACCCAGCAGCAGCAGCAGCCAGTGTGACCCAGGAAGCAGCACACAGGGTAGCTGGGAGCAGGGAGCTCCTGGGATTCAGGTTTCAGAGTGGGAGCTGCCAAGTCAGGGGCTGAGGTCAGGCCGGCAGCCCCCCCGCAATACCAGACAGAGCTGTCCCGGCTTGCACAAGTTGGGGTACTTTGGCTCACGAGGGATGTGGGAAGCTGTGTCCCAGAGAAAACCTTGAGCATTTAGCCAAAAAATAAAAAAGAAAAGGGAGGAGAGGAAGGAAGGAAGGAAGGAAGACCCATAAAACACTTGCCTCCAGCATCTTGCAGATTCACAGCCCATGCCCCACTTAGCACGCTGCTGGGCTTCATTCTCAGCTGTTTGATTCATGAGAGTGTGTTTCGGAGCCTTTGGGAGTGTGTGGACCACTTCCATCCCTCCAGTGCCTCGTGCCATCCGTGGTGAGCCAGCGAGGTAGTGCTTCCATGGCCGTGCTCCCCAGGGAGGGTTGGGGCTGCCTGCACCCCTGGGCTGCCTGGCAAAGCGCCCCCCCAGATTTGCTGCAGCTGGATCACACACAACTTACCAAAAACAGAGCAGGATGGGGCATTTCCTAGGCTTAATCTGAGCTTTCTTGATTCTGGTGTAGCTGTGATATTTGGTGGACTCCTGTGTTTTCCATGTTCTGCCACGTTTTTATGATGACAAGCCCAGAGCGGGCTTGTCATCAAAACTTTGGTTTGAGTTGTTTGTGAGGGAAACTGTATTGACAATAAAAATACTTGGGAAGTATTGCAAGGCCAAAGCTGGATGGAGATCTCCTCCCTTCACACCTACCATGGAGGTCTTGGACCTCCAAGAGGCGGGTGAAGACTTGCCCATACAGAGCTGACCCCCGGTGCAGGGAGCGGGTGGCTCCTGGAGACTTGTCTGGATTTCTCAGTCGTTCTTCAAGGTGGGATTTGTCTGCGAGAGAATCTATCATGGTTTTGATTCAATACGCAGTCACTGCTTGTAGGGTGATTATTTGAGAGCATTTGTTCTATATGTTTCTCTTCTGTGTTCTGCCTTGCTTGACCTACGCTCAGCAATGCTCGTTGGCAGCCTCAGCCTGCCCATCCATTATCATTAACGCTCCAGCATGTGGTTTTGCTTTACTGAGGATTTCACGGTGTTGCTGATGGTAATGGGAAAGGAGAAGTTATGGGCACGCAACAGCCCCTTTTAACATCAACATCTTGGGCAGTTTTTAAAAGCCAAAGCAGTCACCCGTTGTCTGTTCTAAAAGCTATTTGCCTGTAATGTTAAATTGTAATAATGATAATAACAATAACCTTGCCGATGCAGAGGTTGTGTGGGAGAAACATTGAAAATTTACCACAGAGCTTTGCTAAGCTTGACGTGACTTTTTTTTTTCGTTTTTTCTTTTTCATGATCGAAAGTCACTTCTCACAGCGGTCGGTAGCAGTTCCAGCTGTGACATGTCAGCGGAGCACAGGATCAGGCTGTGGAGGCAGCACGGCTCTGTGCAATATCCTTTTGCAAAGCATGTAGGAGGCAGCACAGTAATTTCCCTAAAATGTGGGAAACAAAGCCCTGGATGCGGCTGCCCCTCAGTCCGGCGAGGTGTCAGAGGAGCGGTCCTGTCCCCTCACGCTCCAGCTGTGCCCAGCTCTAGCACATCTGCAGCTCGCAGACCTCGGCCCTGAGCTCGGCCTTTCCTCAGAAACCCTTGGTTCATCCAGCACGGAGACTGCCCTGCTGCTCCTCTCGCTGGGCAGGGTGCAGTGCTCCAGCCTGCTGCGAAGGGGCAGGTGAAAAATCGACCACCTCGCGGGACCGTGGCAGTCTGGGCTGCAGAAACGCAGTTTAATGCCTTGGAAGGGAGCAAGAGCGTGGGTGTGAGGGCAGGGGCGTGAGAGCTGGCGGGGGTGCAGAGCAGAGCCCGGGCTGCAGCCGCCCCTGGGACGCTGGTGCCGCCACACAAAATTAACGAGATTGTCACGGGCGCAGCCGCCCGGTCACGGTCGAGGAGCTGCTCTCGTCCCCAGCCCCTCTCCCGGGGGCTTCCAGCCTCTCCAGAAAATCACCCTGTAGAGTGTCATTTCTCATGCTTATTCTTAGCCTAATGGTGTGTAGTTGGTTTGGGTTTTGGAAGCTGGATGAGAGTCAATTCATTTGAGTTTAAAAATTCAGTCAATCAGACGTGGTTGGCTGAGTTGTTTTTTCTTTCACCTCATGCTTCAGCAGACGTTTTGGTCGTCAGCACTGTGAACATTAGGGCTGAAGATTTAAACCTCTCCACTGGGTAGGAAAATAGTATTATTCCCATTTTATTCAGAGGGAAATGAAAATAAAGGGATTTTGTACAGCTTTCCTAACATCACAGGGAGAGTCCATTTAATAAAAACCAGATCTCTCATCTCTTAATCTTACAGATTAACTGCAACAACATCCTTCTTCCTTAATCCTCCTTTCATACACTTCAAAACTTTTCACTAACAGTTTGTTTTTGTTGGGCATGGCCTTGATAAGTGATTTCTTTGAACAATAGCCAATTCACTGGCTATTGTTCAGCGGTAATGAGCTGGCTTAACATGAATTTAACAGTATGCCAAGACTTTACACCTGAACAGGCATCCAGAGGTTGGAAACCTGTCTGATATTTGGGGAAAAAAAAATAAATTATTGTTTAGAAAGAAGGATGAGAACAATTAGGAAGAAGATCAATGCAGATGTATGGCATAAATACAAACTTCAGTGATCTCAGGTACTCAGGCTGGTTTCTCTGTTTTCTTATGCTGTACCATCACTCCCTGTTTCAGTTTTTATAATTCCTCTTTGTCAGAGATGTGTTGAGACAATGATGTTGCCTCTAATCGGGCATGCTGGGGGCTGAGAATGGCTCTGTGTAGACTGGGCAGTGGTGGGTGGAAGGGAAGGAAATCTCAGCATCTGTAGGAGGAGAAGGATGACAGTGAAGAAGTTCTTCTTCTTGCTTGGAGCAATGATGAGCTATTCAGTGCATCTTTCTTCCACCTAAAAGTAGGAGTTGGGAGGACAGCTAGCCTGCAGTTAAGATTCTTGGTGAATCTGGGCATTCGCAGACAACAGGGAACCTCAGAGGGATGTGAACAGTGGGATCGGAAATTATTCACGAACGTTTTTATCTCTATGTTCCTGTGGGTTTATGTCACTCAGCCAACGTATTTTTGATGTTGCCCTTTGGAAGTTACACAACTGCAGTAGGTTTGCCTCGTCCTTTAGGGCCTCTGGTGCTGAGGAAGCCTCACATGCACCCATGGGTGTCCCTCCTCAGTGTGCTCATTTCCTCGGGTGGAAAGTGCTCATTCCCAGGCTCCTCCTACCTGTTGGTGGCAGAAAACAGATGCTGGTCTAGCAGTGCTGGATATTGGGAATACTGAGGCTGCCCCCACTCACACGTTGCCCTGCAGAGTTGTGCACTGCTGGTTCTGCAAAGCATGACTGCAACTGATTTTGTTTGTTGCTCACAGTAACTTTCTCCTGGGGTCACAGATTAGGCAGTTTTGGTTTGCTCTTTTCCCAGTTTGGTTTTAATTAGTGTTTGACCTCCTCACTGCTGGTTCTTTTCTGCACTTGCTGCATTATACTCATTTTGCTCCGGGCTGTTTTCTGAGAAAAACTAGGACATACTCAGTGCCTTTAGTAGATGTTATGCCTGGAAGGTGGCCCAGTGCTGTAAGAAATGCTCCAGAGTGAGAAATGGAAGCCAAGAACTAAAAAGTTATCCCAGTGTTCCAGTTAAAACATGGGAGTACCTCATGCCATTTCAGAGTGGCTTAGCCTGTGTCATCACAGTACCAAAAAGAAAGGTGGGTCTGGAGTACTGCTGTTCTCAGGAGATCATTGGTTGTGGAAATAATCACTCCCATTAGGAGTTTTCAGTGATAGCCTAAAGTCACCCCTTCTCTCTTGCCTATGCCCTTTGCTAATCTATCTGGCTGGCAGGCCATCCCTCCTCTATAGGACTTGGGTGCAAAGGACGTGGCTGCAGGCTCTGTATTTATGGACAGACGAGGTTTAGCCAGGCTTTTTCTAAAGGGTGCAGTTTTAGCCACAAGATTCTGCTCTGCCTCTTGTGTCCGTGCTTGTTTAAATCTCTTCCATGTGTGTTTCCCAGGGTGATAAGATCTCAATGGCACAATCTCAGCAACAACAACTGAATTTAGCCCATCACCTTTCAGAAGCCTCTGCTGTCAGCAGCAGCCAGCGGTTCCTCCTGGCCCGGGAAAGCTCTCTGGGAGAGCTGCCTGCAGCAGAGTGCTCCGCAGGGATCACACTCAGACAGGGAAGCTGGAATGGGCCATTAGTGCAGGCAGCTGAGTGATGGAAATGTTAAATGAGGTATCATTGTGCCTTTTAAACCCCCATCTGGGTTATGCAGAAGGTTAAATCACAGAAGGTAAACAAATACGGTTTCTCTTAGCCCACAGTCAGAGAGTGATGGTCATTACCTCCAAATCAGAGTTATGGGATATGCAGCAACTTAGGGCAATGGCAAGAGAACCTTGGGTGGAGATATCCAGTTTAATTGTGATTTACTATAGGTAACTTTCTTGCCGAAATCAGCCAAGCTCCAGTGCGCTTTTGTCAGTGTGATTTCTCTTGGCAAGAACTGGGTCTTCTGCTGTATGTTTGTGAAGTGCTTCATTTAATGAGGCTGTGCCTTGCTGGTGATACTGTTCTGTGATGGGTGAATACTGAAATTTTAGTGTCTAGTGCTAAGCAGGCATTAACTTGGTATTTTGTCATCCCTTCTGAATTACACTTAGGACGTTGTTGAATAAGACACCAAGTTGTCAGCACGACTTCATTTTCATTGTATTTGTGCATTGAATCTAATCTACAGTGATGAGCCTCGCACTGTGCTGTAGAAATGCTCCTGTTCTCTGTCTTATGCTCTTTTAAACAAAGCAACCTACAAAGTGTTTACCTAGAGGCATAGAAGCCCCACCTTTAAATCGATGCATATCCCAACTTTGTAACACTTGTATATTAATTTGCTCGTTATCCACCTGAAGAAAGGATTTTGGGAACCCACAAACATGGTCAGAATCATCTTGATCCAATTTACTAAATAGTGTTTCTTGACAATGCAGATGTTTTCTGTGTGTTCAGCAAAAGAGGGGTCAAACCCTATACCTGGGCCTACTATTTCTGGCAAAAACCCTGATGTTTTTAGTCCTGTTTGAACAAGACTATTCTGAGAGCTTCTTCTGATTTAATAGCGTGATTGTTTGAACACAGAGAAACAATCTGGAGCTGTGACCTTCATTCAGGAAAATGCCTGCTCAAGTATTTCTGCTCTGAATCCCTTCAAGCTCAGTGCAAAGTGAATGAAGGACCTTGGTGTGCACAACAAGGCTTTTCAGAGACACAGGTAAGCCTGTGCCTCTCCTCTGCCAGGTTTGGGTACGGTTGGGTCTTCTGGGCCCTGTGGGGTAGTGAGACCTGCCCCATGCAGTTCCCCAAATGAGGTCTGGTGGACAGCCCTGCTGGTATCTACAGACCTCTCCCCAGCTGAGGAATCCATGACCAGTGTCAGGTAGGGCTCTCTGCTCTGGAGAAATGTTGAAATGGGCTGAGCTTGCCTGGAGACCACGACAGGGCAGGTTTGCACCTGGTAGGGTTGCTGTCCTGTTGAGAACAGCCGGGTTTTGGGGGTGTCACCCCGTTCAGCTACATTAAATAATCTTCTCTCTTTCTCTCCAAGGCAAAGAAATCTCCTTTTCTCCTTTGGCACTGTTTGAGGGGTCCCCAGCGCGGGGACTGCACGGACACAGCACAGAGATGGACGCTGTCCCCCTGAGCCTTCGGGGAAAACGTGCATCTCCGGTGAGTGGCAGGATGAATCATGCTCTGAGCATTTTCTGCAGAGCCCTGCAGCCCGTGTGACGAGGCTGCAGTCATCTGCACCGTGAGACCTCCCTTCCTGTTACTCACAGTGTCACTGAGTAATTCACACATTTCTGCACAAGGTTTTTCCAGCTTGGCTGCCTCAAAGCAGGCACCTCTGACGAAAGCAGCTGGGTCAGGGGGTGTCAGGGAGTCCCTGCTGCCAGAGTCAGACATGCAATTGCTGGCCTACACTTTCTTTATAACTGCAAGCTCTGTGAGCATTATCAGTGCGATTGAAACTGGATATTCTTTTTGATCCCACGGAGCTGATCTGAGAGTGCTGCGAACAGCCCAGAAGTGACCAGGATCGGCAGTGGGAGAGTTCCCAGCCCCTGGTGGAGCTGTCTCTGTGGGGTGGATCACAGAGCCACTGCTGCTGACAGAGTGAAGGACACGGTTGGTGTCTGGGGAGGTGTCTGCTGGATGCGATTGGTGCTCCTTCTGCAGGAGGGGTGTTGGAAAAGGAAACACCGATGGAAACAACAACAGAATCCAGTAAACAGCCTTGTATACAACGAGCCTGTACATTGTCCATTTTGTAAGAAACGGCAGTTGTTCAGGGCCAGCATCATAAACGCCCACCTCGGAGTGCTGCTCTGCACGCTGACGATGACCAGATGTTTAGTCAAATCTGACTAACCTCTGTTTCACCAGCTCAGGCTTTTCCTGTGCTCCGGGCCAAACCCAAAGCTCACGCCTGTGATGGAGGGCCTCAGTGGGACACAGGGACTTTGAGATGTTTTCAAAGCCCCGAGGTTGTTTGTATAAGTGTCGGAAAGCTGTTTTCGAGCGGCTCTCGCTGTGCTTTGGATGCTGCTCATTTCTAGGCTTTGAAAGTGTGTCAGATGTAGACATCGGTAAAAACCCAGTGTTGTGAGTGACACTGGAGTGAAACCTGGGGGTGGGGAAGGAGAGAATTAAAACAACTTAGCTCACACTACTTATATTATGTCTTGAATACAGTTCTCTCCCTTTCTTCTCCAGAGAAATCTCAGTGGGCACCACTGTGTTTCAGACATCAACCAATGATGTGCTGACTTAAGGAAAATGAAATTTTGGTCCTTTGTGCTCTGTCCCAAAGCATGTATTTTTAACTGTATTTTTACTTGATTTATGATTTGCCGTAGTTTTTAATTATCAGTCTTGGCCGATCCTCCTGTGGCTTTGTTAGCTCAAGAAAGCCCCTTTCTTCATGAAGCTGTCTCTGTGGGCCTGTGGATGAAGTCCAGAGAGGCAACAGAGAGTCTTTTGGACTTTCCTTTTCATTTCAAACCAAGAAGAGTGGAGCTGGCTGGCCGGTGGCACAGGGAGGGTCTTCGCCTTTGGCTCCCAGTGACGATGAGTTATCACGCAGGTAAGTGTTTCCAAAAATCATTTTTCACCCAGCAATGCTCTGGCTGGTGAAGTGGCTCTGAAGGAGGATCCATATGCAGAGTGGGATTCATCTCTGTTGTGGTCTGGTCTGTCAAATGGCCAGGACTGAGAGATCCTCATCTGGATCAAGACTGAAAAGGTCTGGGACGGACATTGCATTTCATGCCTTAGTTGCCCCATAGTCAGCATACAGCAGCACAACACAATTGGCTTGGACACAGAGCTTGTCAGGGAAATTCCTCTTTTAATCCATAAATGGAAGGCATCTGACAGATTTATCCTGTTTTCACATATCCCGTGGTGCCTGCTCTGGCCTCTTTCAAGTGATAGTGTGGCTTTGTGTCCTTTGACAATTGTTCAACATGTAGGTGCCTCCTTGACATCCACACTGAAAACCCAGGGTGCTTTAGTACAAAACTTCAATGCTTAAATTTTCCCTAAATCCCCTAATTCACGAACTCATCTAGAAAATCCTCAAATATTTCCTCTTTATTCTATCTCTTCCCCTGGCCATCCCACTCTTTTTTTTTACCCCTATCATAACAAGGCTCAGCAGAGTCAGGGAAAGATTGTCTGTAAGTGTGCCTGAATTATTATTCACCCCTCTAGGGAGTCCTTTAACTCTTAGATACTGCATATGCACACAAAACAGTACCATAAATTACTTCCTTTTCTATTAAGCTCCAATAGAGACAATTTTGGGGGTGGGTGTGTTTGCTTTTTTGAACTTCCATCTGTTTTCTAGAATTGCAACCTGCATAACTGCAGCACATTTCCAGCACAGGAGAGCCACATCCAGGAGCTTGAATTGTGAAGTGATGAGCAGAACCCTCAGCTGCTCCATATGTTTCTCCTTGTAGATGAAGATCAGCACAATAAAGCTGGCTGGTGTCTCCAGGGAAGCTAAGGAGAAGGTTTAGCAGGTCAGTAAATAGCCGTCTGTTAGAAAAAAAACTTGGGGTGGAGATCTTCATGGTGAAGAATGAATCATGAACTTGTGGACTACCTGGCGTTCTTGTCTAAGAAAACAAACAATTTGTTGCCAGTCTGGAAAAAACAGTGACTTTTTTGATCAGGACTTGCTCTAAGCCAATGACACCTCCAGTGTTAACTGTGGTGGGATGAGGCATTAATGTTGCTCTTCTCTAATGTCAGGCAAAGTTTCTGTGTGTGGGCAGAAGGAAAGAAGTTTTGGGGAGAGCTCATCCTTCCTCAGGCCTACATGTTGGGATGCACACTGCTCCTTCATCCCTGTTACAGGGTGATGTATGAGCTGCTGTCACACACAGCTCCTAAAAAGAACCTAAAAAGAAGGTTCCCGGTCTTAGTACTGACTGTAAAAATTAGGAAACATTGGTGTTTTATAGCTTGGCAGGCATGGAAGCTGGGGCTTGACTGCTGTGCCATGAGGGGACAGCATGTGCTCCCTTTCACTGTTTAAAATAGGTGGATTTGAACACTATAACAGATTAAGGCACTGTGGGTGTTTAAACTTTCAGGATGATTGATCACCTCTCAGAGAGAGGCAGATGGTACAGTGATGAGTTCCAGATCCTTTCAATTGAGCATCTCCAGGGAAAGTGTTATGGACCAGGCTGGGGGGAGGGTGCTCTTTTTTTTTTTCTTTTTTTTTTTTTCTCCAAAAACCCAACAATGTAGGATTTCAAATTAAATCCTCTTGGCTCATAAACAATAACTCTAAAAATTGACTCAATTTAAAGCAAACTGCCTGAGCCACTCTAGGACGTGAGCCAGGTGACAGGGCTTTGGTTCACAGCCCCACGAAGGCTTTGTGAAGACTTTGTCTCGTGGTCTCACCTCAGTGCTACTGCCTGGCCCCTGAAGGGAGCCGAGATCTCATCCCAGCCACATGGCCTTAGATGATGACCACTGTCAGCTCCTGGGCTTTGTCAAAAGCACCTGCATTAATGCCCCTGTTTGGATCGCCCTACTCAGAGAATTTTGATCCCTGGAGTAGGAATGTGCTTTCCAACTCACTTAAAATATTCCAGTGGCTGTACTGGAGCCATTAGTCCACTAAGCCCTCAACAGGGCCGATGCTCAGTGAGCTACCATTGATGTTCATCGGTGAAAAGCAATGAGCAACTAATGAGCAGAGCTCAGCAGCTTCACCCAACACATCCCAGCTCGCTCTCTGCTAGCCTTGGTTCTCTGAGGAGGGGGAGGATTGATTAGAAATAATCGTTTGCCTTCTTGCTTCCTGGCATAGCTTCTAAAACCTCTCAGCATGTGTGCTGTGTGGCAGCAGGCTTCTCTTCACCTGGAGCAGGTTCCCCCCCAAGCATCCCCTGGGGCTCAGTGCAGAAGCATTTGTCTTCATGGCAGGAGCTGCATCTCCGTGTTCCTCTTGGTCCCCACCAGTTCCTAGGGAAGCTGGGAAATCACACACTGGCTTCACATTGCAAACCATTATGCCTATGGGCATTCAAGGAGCCTGTTAGTTTTTTGAAGGCAGTTTCTGGGCTTTAGGGTGATGTAAAGTTTCTTCTGCGAGCCAGTTGGCAGCAGTGCCTGTGTAAAAGCCCATGCTGTGTCACTCTTCCTTGAAGTGCTCTCCCAGCTCTGTGCCTGTTTAGGCTGTCTGGCTTGACTTCTGCAATTAGTAGAAAGGTTATTGTAGGTTTAAAATGTTGCCTGCTTTGGCAGTATCTGCAGTCCCTTAAGGCAAGGATGCCTGTTTATTGTTATAACACTGCCTAAGCACAACACAGAAAAGTCCCTGTAGAAAAGACCATTTCAGTGAAGTAAGGGGTTTGGGGTTTTTTTAATGAAGTCTTGGCTGGCCTCTGAAACTTAAATGCCATTGGAAACTAGTACTAGTTTACTTTTTTCTCCATAAATCACGTCTCAGAACTTTTGTTATTCTGCTCTCATCCTGTCGTATTTTCCCAGCGCCGATAAAGAGCAGTCAGCTGCTGTCCTGGCTCCCTTAGGGATGAGCAGCAGAGCCCCCAGGGCTACTGGCAGCTTTCCCAGAGGCCAAGCGAGCCCCTGCTTTGGCCACAGGCATCTCATGGGACGGGCACTGTGTGGGGCGAGCCCGTGGCCAGCCCGGTTTGCCAGTGCTGGTGGCTCCACCTCTGCCCGCACTGCCTCGAGCTGTGCCACGCAGACCTGCTTGCCAGCCAAGTTCCCCAGCACCGTGCTGGGATGGGAAAAAGGACGGTAAGTACCAAAAAGAGTTTCCACTACCTCCTGTGGCCTGCCACCCAGCCTACTCACGGAACCTGGGGTGCCTGCCTCTGCTGGGAGCAACTGGATTCCAGACCTTCAGGAACAGCTCCTCTGGAACTCAGTCCTTTCAAGATTGAACACCAAGCCAACAGATAAGCCATCTCCAAAAGGAAGAATTCCCAGTGTGGGATGGGCTTGCATATAAATTAAAATAAGCAAATGCCCTGAAATCTATTTTGGGCAGATCTTCAGAGGAACTGGAATATCCAGTTCAGTATGAAAATCCCTGCATCCCTCAGCGTGAAGCTAGAGACAGCTGGGAAGCGAAAGCCTGTCTGTCAGGATGTTTCAAGGGTTCGAATACTGGTGCATTTTTATATGTCAGAGCAACACCATATATGTGTATAAAATATATGTGTTATTTGTTTTCTCCTCTCCAGCACACATCTTTGAAGCTTTCCCAACACTCCACTGTGACTGTGCAGAGGAGGAGCCAGCCCAGCCTTCCTCTGTGCCTTGGCTTCACAGAAAAGACGTGAAGATGCGAAATGACAGGAGATTTCAGTCCTCCACCCCCTTGCACCAGGCTGGGTGCAGGCAGCAATCCTACTGCTGGGAGGGAGGAATCAGGAATTGTGCTTTGCTGGGCCCCAAAACGTTTGCTCGTTTCTGGTTAAGCCAGGTAATCCCGGATCATCGTGATAATGTGGAATTAATACTGAGGACTTACTAATTTTCCAGCTCACTATAGAAGACGCTGATGATGCGCTCTCATCTTTCCCTACCATCAACCATCAGGGCAGTCACAGGTGAAATGGAAATATCTGTGCAGAGGTAACGCCTGCCAGCACAGCCTGAGCACTGCCTGCCTCCCAGCAGGAGCTGCTGGAGGTTTTTCAGTGATCTGGCACACGATGAACTGGAATGATTTGTGATTTCAATCCTGACCCCCTCCTCCCCCCACATCATGCATGCATAATTTAGCAAGAATAATGAGCCAGCTCATCATGTCTGCTATGATACACGGGCTGATGAAGTGGTCTATCATCTCCACAGCTAACAGCACATCCCGTGCGAGCCGTGCTCCCAACAACTCGGCTTTTACTGAACCTCTGAAACTTCTGAGTGGATTTATTTTGCTTTTTCCTTGCATTTGATGCGAATTTCATGCTAATGCGTTTCAGCTCTCTTGATGTTCCTGTCATTATTCCAACTTTCACATCTTTGTCAGTAAGGAGCAAATCAAGTCCCCGAAACTTGACAGGAGTTAGGGTTTCAAAGCAATTGTTTGTAAACACATTACTCAAGGAAGACTATTAGCAGAATATTCATGGTATAGGTTTATCCTCCAGAAGGAGTAAAAATCAGGCTTAAATTTCTGTGTGCTTTATCTGCCATACTTTCCCTTTTGGGGCTGTGTAACTACTATATGAGATTCTAATATTATATAAAGGTAATTTTATTTTTTTTTTTAAGGAAGAGACGAAATATCTGTCTAAATTCTGAATTATACTGGTTTGGGTTTTTTTTCCTGTCTTGTTAAATGGCAACTGTAGGAATGATCTCTTTTGAGGGGGAGGTTTTAATAGCAGTGTATATTATACCAATGTTTTTCTAAATGCATGAAGTGGAATTCACACTTAAATTATCATTTGATTAAAAGTGGAATTATCTGAGCTCACAGTAATGATCTTCTGTGAGGATAATTTCTCTCTGAAATTATCTCATCTCTCTGAAGGAAAGCTGGGAGGAACCCTCCTGCAGTAATCAGGGTCACAGTGTTATTGTAAACCTCCTATTGTTTTGAAAAGGTCTCAGGACAATATATTGGAAATACAGTGCTGATACATGTCTGAAAAGTTCCAGTGCATCCATTGCCCTTCCTTATGGTGGGCAGCAAAAATCCCTTTAGACCTTTTTTCGGTAAAGGTGAGGTTGAATATCGGGATTTTTAAAGATTTTTATAGGAGTTTAAAGATTTTTCACCCCCCTCCACCAGCGCTCCACTGAGCAGGAGTTCCCTGCAGCCCTTTGCTTGGCAAAGTCCCACCGCTCCACTGCTTTCTCTGTGCCATTTTAGGAACCTGGGAACCTTTGGCTGCAGCCTGGAACTGGACACGATGCTGCGGAGCCTGTCGAGCCACTTCAACAAGAAGCAGCTGTTCTGCCTTCTTTGCTCTCTCTGGTCTCAGAGGTAAGTTGTTTGTCTCCCAGCTCTGTTCAGGTGCCACCTTCAGAGCTTTTTTCCCCTCCCTGAGAAGACTCTATAGATCAACACCCCTGGCATTTCCCCACTCAGCAGTACACGGGTGCCTCATGTGCCCCAGGTTACTGAAGTGGATTTTCACTGCTTTGTGCTGGGAATCGTGGGGTCCTTTGCCACTGTGCCCACTGTGCCTGAAACTCCACCAGGTATCTGTGTCCTGCACTTGTTTAATCATCCACAGGACCAGCTGGCATTTCAGAGGCAGCTGAGAGCGTGTACCCTTGCAGTTTGTCATCCACGGCTCGCTGGCTTGTGCTAGGGATGTAGCTGGTTGCAAATGGAGCAGCTTCTCTGGAAATGGTTTGGCAGGTCATGTCCTTTGAGAGTTATGGTTGTGCCATGGGCTTTGTAATAAATTCATTTTTATACAAATATTAAGTTCGACCAGAGTCCATTGCTCATCCACCCCATGACATGTTTCATCCAGCTCTATGATGGACAATTTGTCCAGAAGGATCCTGTGAGGGACAGTGTTGAAAGCTTTACTGAAACCCAAAAAGATTACATGAACTGGCTTCCCTTGATCAACTAGGTGGGTTACCCTGTCATAAAGGAAATCAGGTTTCATAAGCAGAACTTTCCTCTCATGAAGCTGTGCTGGCTGTGACCACAGACAACAATGACTGTGTTGTCCAACAGGTGTTTTTAATACCTCTCAGAATAATCTTTCTTGTCCTTCTTGTAAATCAAGACAACATTCACCAGCTTCCAGTCAGCTGGGACCTCTCTGGATTCTTAAGACCACTTGAAAATCGTCAAGAGAGGCTTTACAATTACACTGTAGCTCTTTGAGGCTACTGGGATGGATCCCATCAGATCCTATAGATTTGTACAGATCCATCTGGAACAGCAGATCCCACACAATTTCAGGGTTAAATGGGAATTGATCGCTCTCATAGTCATGGTCTTCCAGCTCAGGGCACTGAGGCCCCCTTGGTCCATCATCCATGCTGAAGACAGAGGCAAAGAAAGCATTAAACATCTCTGCCTTGTCTCTGTCCCTGTTTGTGAGGTGACCATCCTCATCCTGTAACAGGACGATATTTCCACACTGCCCACTGCCATCAGGGTACGTGAAAAAGCTCTTTTTATTGTCCCCTACATTCCTGGCCAGCTTCAGTGCACAATAGATCCCTGGTCTACACGGGTCCTGAGCAGCAGCAGTCGGCCAAGTGGGAGATTGGCAGTCTGCCATCCCTCAGGGCTGGGACTCTGACATGAACCTAATTGCCCTGATGCTTCAGGGCCAACGATTTGCAGATTTACACTGGGGCATCCCCTGAATTAAATCACGTGCATGGAACTGCTTTTGCAGGCAGGCAGCAGGCTCTGCTCAGAGTAAGTCTGTCTGTGTAGAGCTCCCTAAGTCTGTTACTGAGGTTATTTCCATACTTAGCATAAAGTTCTGAAGTGCTGTGAGCACACCTGGGCATCAGAAGCAGCCCCACGACCTCATACAAGCTGTGACCTCGGATGCCACTGGCAGTTTTAGCTCTTTTTTTTGTGCTCCAGAAGAATTGAGGGGCATGGACAAAGCGCAGGAGGATACCAGAATGACCTGCCGTGACCTTTGTGGCGAAGCCTGACACGGGCAGCAGGGCTTGCTGTGCTTGCAGGAGAACACGGCCATGAGGAAGGGCCAGGTTCCCTCCCTCTGCTCGCTGCTGGGCTGCTTGCCTGCAGACTTTGAACATCCTTCAAGCAGAAGTTGAACAAAGGTCCCTCCCTGCCCGAAAGCTCCCAGTTTGTTGTCCCTGCCGGCAGTGCGCTGCTCTAACGGGAGCCGGCGATGCCAAGGACCGGCAGAGCTCGCTCGGTGCAGATGGAAAGTCCGACAGGGGAGTGAGCACGTGCTCTGTGCCTCACTTTCCAGCTCCGAGCCAACGTGGTTCAGCTGCCAGAGCCCGGGCAGAAGCCAGAGAGAGCCTGTGGCTCGGGAGAGGTTGAGCTGAGTTTCCACGGCAGGGTCCAGCAGGCTCTCCTCCAGCTCCAGGCTCCACAGAGGCTCCTCAGCTCTCGCTTCCCTTCCCTTCCCAGGGTGTTGCTCAGGCACAGTCTCAACCCCCACAGTCTGAAATGCAGTTTAAATGCTCTGTGTATTTTGTTTCTTCCCACCGTCCTTCCAAGGACTGGAATGAGCAGCAGCAGAAGGCTCCCAGTGTTTCTCCTGGAGGGATGGGGTGCACGCTGCTCCCCCCGAATGCCACGGGCAGCTGGGAGACAGCCAGTTTCAGAAACCAGCTCTGTCTTTGGGGAGACTTGCAGTGGGGATGGCTCCTTTCAACCCTGTTCATCCCAGCTGCTATTGCTGTGCTGCTTTCCTTCTTAACTCTGCATCCCTATCTTCTCTTCCTGACTCCCTGTCTCTCCACACTTCATCCCCAGTCCCACAGCAGTGTGACTGGGTGACTGTCTGCAGTGGCATAGAGTGGTACAGGACATGCTCCAACTGAGACAGACATTCACTGACACATCAAAGGCTACTGAGACCACCCCTCCACGATGTCAAAGCACTGCCCTGCATCTGGATAAATTTTTGTCAGATTTTCACCGAGTCAAAATGAGGATTTTTTTTCTCTTTCTTTCCCTTTTCAGATGCGAACATTTCCACTTCAAAAACTCAGCCTTAGGGAAACACCTGGCTTGAGGGGAAAAAAAAAAAATAAATCTCAAGGCGATTGATTTCAGTTGTGCAGCTTTTCAAGCACCTGGAAGGGGAAGGTTTGGAGGCAGAAGGAAGGAGGCATCTGGTGTTTGCAGCTACCTGGGAGGCCTGAGAGCTGGCTGGATGCAGGATGTCGGATGCATCACCACACAGGGCCACCGGCCAGAGCATGCTGCCTGCATGGCAGCTTGGCTCCAACCACATCAGGAATTAGATTAAACTAAAATGCTATCAAGTTTCCCTTTCTAATTCTTGCTTTTCAGGGGCCATACATAAGTAAGTGTTTAGCAGATAGCACAGGACTTGTAGTGCCTTTTGAACGATTTCTTTAATACCAAGCCTGACTGGAAGTAGGTCAACTGAAAAACGAGTAAATTACAATTGCAAAAAATGCATTAGGAACTGTGGTGTGCATAAATCTAACTGCCATTTAGCAGAGGTCATAATAACAAATTAGAAATTAAAGTTTTAGGTAGAAAAGTTTTCCAGGCTGCGGTCGGTGGAGCAGCCTCTGGGCTCTTTGCCTGCCCCAGTGTTGTTCTTCCACCACTCTTGGTACAGCTACAGGAGCAGCTCACAGCATGGCTTCGTGTGTCAGACCTCCCATCCTTTCTGCTTTTAAGGTTAGATTATTTCGTAAAACCTTGTTTCTTGGTGCACTCTTTGTAAAAAGGATTGATGTCACTACCCCTAGAAAAGGAAGAGGGAGTGCAGACACCTGTGTGAGAGCCAAAACCTGCAGCTTAGGTCAATATGGTATTTGGGCATCACCTTTTTTTTTTTTTTTAAGTTGGAAGCCTTTTGGAATCCTGCCAACCTTGACACTGAAAAGCCAAACTCTCAAACTTGCAGATCTTGCTCTTTTTCTTTATAATGGGGAGGTGGGGGGGGTGGGGGTGGGAAGGTGTTTGGAGGAAATACAGTTTCAGCAATGAAAGTGTAAGCAATTTTTTATATTTTTTTTTAGAGAAAAAAAGACAAAACACCCCACAAATCCAAACTTTCAAAGCTTTAAGCTGAGTATGCCCAGCCAGAAACACTAACAAATCTGTTCCTTAAGGGTATTCTTTAGTCTCCAATTCACATTTTAAATACCATGTCTCCAACAAAAGAAAAACAGTTCAACATAAATATGTTGGGTGAGTTACGATGACAAATACTTTGAAATAAGCATTTTTTAAAAGTAATTAGTGTTTTCTTGTTCTCAGGCTTGTAGTTTCTGGGTCAAGCACCTTCAAACTGCAGAAAATCCAGATTTTTTTCCTCCTCTCCATCTCCTCCCACCTAATTTGAACGTTGTTCTCTTTCCCCAGCGTGGTTCTTGTTCTGCTGTCTGCCAGGCATGCCTCCTCCTCCAAACACAGACAAAACTGGCAATGTATTTAAAAATGAATGCTTGTTGTGCCCTGGCACCCATGCTCATCCTGCTCCCAGGTTCCTCGGAAGGGTAAGAATCACTCGGTATTTTTTAAAGGTAGTAAAAGGCTTGTAGACAATAAAATAGCTTTAAAAAGTGCTTCCCTCTAAACACCTTTCCAGGTGCTTATTTGCCAGATGCCCAGGCAGGGAAGGTCCTTCAGCACGTGCTGCTGACATCAGTGACGTGAGGAAGTTTAAAGCACAGCGTGTCAGTGCTTGTCTTTGTTGTGAATGTGCCACTAGGCGCAGTCACTGGCAAGTCCCAAGTATGGCCAAGGGCAGTTGGGAAGGAAGATTTTTAATTGCTACCTAAATTCATGTTATAGTACTTTCACCAGTGATAATGGTATATAAGCCTGGAAAACCTTCTGTTTTACTCTCTGCTGCTGCTAGAGCTTCTTTGCGCTTTCACGGTGAAAGAATTCACCCTGGCACCACAACAGGCAATGTGAAGCACCCATGTTGCTGTGTTACGTCCTCCTGTGCAGCAGAATCTCACTTTGAAGTGGTAAGAGGCTTCTTACTTGTTTGTCTGCATCTCCCTCTCCCTTTTCCCAGGTGAGTTTGCCGTCCTCCTTATCGCTGCATCGATTCCTAACAGGAGGCTGTGGGGTGGTGAATTGGATGCTAGCAGTCTCACTTTAAATCTTTTATTAAATAGTATGAAGATATTTTGGTATCTTCTCTTGTTCTCCTGCCAGAACATGTGTTTTAGGGCATAATTATACTGAGGCAAAGAAGGAAGAGGTAAGACTGGGTCATGATGCAGAAGTACCTCTGCATCCTCAACAACACAAGCAGAAGCTGAGGCCTGACTGACACTCCATTTCTGAGTAAGCTCAACAGATTTCCAGTGGGACTGGAACAGAGGCACACAGAGATGAGCCAAAAATCATGTGCCACCAGTGGGTTTTCATCCTTGCCTGCCATTGGGGTTTTCAGCCTTGTTAGTGGAAGGAGCACTGAGCGTTTTGAGTGTGTAGGAGCCTGGGAAGAAATAATCCCACTGCCCAGGAGCTCTGCTGAGGCCTGAGCTGCAGGAGGTGGCTTTGGCCAATTTACGGAGAGAGGAAAATGAATGGGAATATTCTCTGAGTTTTCAAGGCTTTGCCACAGGAATCCTTCACAGGTCTGGAGCTGTTTGGCAGAGCACAGAGAACCTTCAATCCATATACATATTGCAGCAGATGGCTGTGTCTGTGCATTCAAGGCATCTTTCAAAATCCCTGCTATGATGTGACTTTAAACTGATGCTTTTCGTGCTCCTGTGTCTTGGCATGGTGGGTCCTGCCTGTGTAACAGAACGGGATCAGCCTAGGAAAGGTCAAGATAACGTGGAAGGACAAAAGCATCTTTGCTAGAATACAGCAGAGTACCTGTCTGGAAAGATAAGAGATTCTGCTGCAACCAACAGGGTCAGGCCTTTGTACCACTAACTTTTGGAACTGTGACTCTCCAGCTTGTGGGCAGCTGTAGAGCTGCACAGCTCCACTGAGTGCCACACAGCTCTGCTGAGTCGAACCCCTTACAAGTGGTTTTGCTGCAGAAGGTGAGGGCTGCCAAGTTCCTGGGAGCTGGTGCTGCCCAGAGAGGATGACAACCCTGTCCCCTGCCTCACTGCCCAGCTCTACTCCGAGCAGCATGGGCTGGCCTGGACAACTTCCTTCGGAAACGAATAGATCTTTCCTCTAAACAAGGGTCAAGGCAGGGCGGTGCAGTCCTGATCACAGTTTGTGTAAGTATTGCTCTCTGTTTGCCTGTTTTTATTTAACAATCACAACTCAGCAACCCCATCACCACTTCAGAGAGGGAGCAGAGACAGGCATGAAACCCCTGGGAGCACCTTTGTTTTTTTGCTGTGTGCAAGTTGCTAATTACTGCTATACGTTTTGTCACTTGGATTGTACATAATGAGAAATCAGAGCCTAACAAAATTAGGAAGATGAATACATTACTACAAGCAAAATACATGGAATATTTGGGTTTGTTTTCTTTTTTTTTTTTGCACAGGTATTTCAACAGCAATTTATCCTCTTCAGTTACTCAGTCTAACTGTATTAGCAGAGGATGAAGTACTGATCGTTAATAATGGGTAAATTACTGTCCAACCTGGTGAATCCCCCATGGTTTTGTTACCTATTAAAATTTATCTGTTGAATATTCCTCCACAGGGGACTGAGAGAGAACTGGCCCTTCAGATCCAGGTTATCAACCATCTTGTGTCTATTATCAGCAGAGAGTCAGCTCTGCTTAAAATCTAACTTCTTCCATATGTCACTTCCAGATGATCCGAAGTGCTTACAGATGCCTGAGTCAAGGAGAACAGCCAGGGAAGGGGCATCACATGCGTCTACCTCATCAGGAAGTTTTGTCACACTGCCAACTCCTCCCTCCCCCAAACATTTGGGTTTCCAAACCCAGTTTCTCTCGCCCTCTGAATCGTCTCAGTGTGCCGTGCAGAAAAGCAGTCTCGGGGCAGTGTTCTTAGCTGAGCTGGTGCAGCTTCTTTTTAATTGAAAATAACGAACCACACGTTCTGAATATAAGGGGAAACTCAAAACTCTGCTGCTGAGGAGAGTGGTAGAGTGGGACCCCGCGTTGCTTGGGGCACTTTTCTCCCCCCTGGAGCTGCTTGCTGTCCCACTCTCCTCCCTTCACGTTGTCCTTGGGGCTGGGCATTTATTTCTGTTCCAAACCTTTCCCTACCCCATCCTGTTCTGCATTATAGCTGACCCTAATCCTGGCACCGGGTGACTCAGCCTTTCTGTGGGGCAGCTCCTTCTGTGCCCCCTTTGCTCTCCCTGCCTGACCTCCCGTGCCCTCCGACGTGCTGTTGGATTTTGGTTTCTGTGCTTCTTTGGAGTCAGAAGCGTAAGCGGAAAAACAGCTGCCGTCAGGAGTTACCTGACTTGTCCTTTTCTGTGTGGCTTGGCTGCTGCCCCAGCTCGCAGGAGCAGCTCAGCAGTGCCCAAGCCTCCCAGGCTCTGGCAGCTGGTCTGAGAGAGGTTTGCGTGTGGTAATGTGCTCTCAATGGCTCTCAGTCTGAGAACCGAAAAATGCAAAACACTCTGGAAAAACTGCTGGCCTTCGGTATTTAACTCTTTAGCGATCACACAACGAGCAGTTAATAGCTGTAAAAACTTAAATGTTTCCTCTTTTACCGCTGACTTAAAAAGAGAATTAAATCTGAACTTCCCAGCCCTATTTAGAAAGTCTCTGTAGATTGCTTCTCTGTA
>NW_020956437.1:81830-83290 GCF_003031625.1 Empidonax traillii
TGCAAAACACTCTGGAAAAACTGCTGGCCTTCGGTATTTAACTCTTTAGCGATCACACAACGAGCAGTTAATAGCTGTAAAAACTTAAATGTTTCCTCTTTTACCGCTGACTTAAAAAGAGAATTAAATCTGAACTTCCCAGCCCTATTTAGAAAGTCTCTGTAGATTGCTTCTCTGTATAAGATACTGTTATTTGCTTTGCTCTTTTTACTCTATTTCAGATTTAATACCCTACAATTTATTGATTTACTATTTGAGACATTAGTTACCAACTTTCAGGTCCTTGCAAGAATTAATCTATGAAGGCACTGTCCCACAGACACTTTCAGTGAGACTTGCTGCATTGACTTACTCAGTGACCTGTTGTACATAAGCATCATTTGCAGTGGGATCTATCTCAGGTGGCAGGATTTATCTCCTCTCTACAGTATGAAAGAGGTCCCCAGACTTGTGTCACCAAGTCCAAGTGACAGAAAAGCTGAAAAGTGACTCTAACATCTCTACTGCTAGCCTTTGACAACAGGCCAGGTGATGGCTGGGGCGTCCACAGGGTTTTTGGGGAGAATGGGCTGCCCAGGCTTGAGGCAACGTTTACTTCCCTTCACTGGTTAGTGGGGGCACCTGGAGCATGGAAGGTATGTCAGAACTGAAACCCTTGTGAGAATTTAAAGGCCCAAACAGCAATATGAATTCCTGGTACGTAGTTTTTATGCACAAAGTATAACAGAGAAGCACATTATGAGTTCCAACATACATAGAGGGTGTGCATTCCGGTAACATGAAAATGCATAAGCCCCTCTGTGAACTTCAGTTGATCTTTGGTCCTTCCTCTAGCAATCAAGTATATTGTTTAATTGTTTTGGACAGTACCACATCACTGACAGGCACTTCATAAATACAGTTAAATCCATCCTGGCAGGCTTCATCTCTAATTTTATGATGTGGTTTTCTGTGGCAGACGATTACATTTTCTCCTAACTGTTTTAACAGCATCCAGCATGATTCAGGTTTATTCTCCTATCAATTGTACATGTTGTGCATTCAAAACAGCCAACTCTGATGCCTGGAGGGCTCTACAGTGCTCCTGAAGCAGCAGGTGAGGTGCTTTAATCTGAGATTCCTATTATGAAGATGATGAAATCAATCCATCCGACTTCTTAATACCTATGTCTGGGTTTTTTTCCCCTCAGTGACTACAAGTGACTCATTGCAACTTCCCTGAATTGCTCTGGAGAAGCAGCCTGCTTATCTGTGATGCTTGTCCCGCTTCTGTTGCTCTTGGAGGGTGAGTGATGGGCCTGTACCTGCCCAAACTTATCCTTAGTCTGGCTCTAGGGACAGGCAGCGATGCAGAGCTGCTGTGCCCTCCCAGAGGATTATTCTGTGCCAGCCTTGGCACTCAAGAGCTGTTGGAAGAGGTGCTGCATTCGTGGTTGGTCTCTTGGTGCTCATAGAGCCAG
>NW_020956437.1:83531-100512 GCF_003031625.1 Empidonax traillii
TTTTTTTTTTTTTTTTTTTTTTTTTTTTTTTTTTTTTTTTTTTTTTTTTTTTTTTTTTTTTTTTTTTTTTTTACTATGTTCTACTTTTGTTCTTCCTGTGCACGCTCTCCTTTTGCAAGCAGAAATGTTCAGAAACAGCTGGAGCTGCTGGGTGAGAAGAAAACCCTATCAGCAATTGATTTGAACGGAAATAACAGACAGTTGTTGATGGGAGGTCAAGGCTGTGGTACGTCATGTCTAACTAGCTGTTTATCTTCCACAGTTCTCTCAGAATGTTTCCTCACTCTTTTTTCCTTTTTTTATTTTTTTTTTTTTTTTTGAAAATGGAAAATCTGGGGGTGGTTCTTTCCTTTCTGCTTGTAATCTCTCCGTTTAGTTCAACCCACAAAAATGCTGAGAGAAATTGCTTAATCCCACAGAAGTCTGTCATCATCTTTCAGCTCAATACAAATTTTAGTCTGATTTTTGAGGAAACAGTTGTTTAAAGTGTTTTCTAGGCCGTGACAAAAGATGGTATCTGTATGTGTTATGGAAAGTTATTTAGTAAGTACAACTAACATATTGCAAAACTGATGTTCTGCACGTTCAGTTTTTCGACCCAGGTCAGGGAAATGTCCCAGAGAGTCGGGCTCAGCAGGCTCCACGTGCTGGGCTTGGGCTAGCACAGGTTTCACCACACTTGAAGATGAAGAGTTCATGTCTGTGAGGGTCTTGCTTTCTGCTCTGTTCTGCTTTTATGTATCAAAGCTCCTGCTCTTAGTGCAAAGATCGGCTTCCAGGCTTTATGGTTTTGGTGCAGCCTTCTCCAAAGGAGGTACTTACTATGTTCTCCCTTGTTACTTCTTATAAAATCACCTTTCTTTGAAAATACACTTTGTGCTCTGGGTGGTTGCAGCTTTGGCAATTACCTGTCTATGCACTTTGCAGGACAGTATCTGTGGAAGAAAAAAATGGGTTTACAGACGTACATAGGCCCTGACATCCCAGTAGGGTTATTGGTAAGAACCCCTTTTTTTGCCCAAAATGTCCATGACTCAGCATCCATCACCGATTCCAGAAAGTCATCATCATACCTGTCAAACATTCAAGTTTTTCCCAACTCATAAGTTTCCTGAACTGCTGTTGTGTATACAACCTTTTATTTAGATCTTTCTTACAAGTCTGTTAATTTCTCAAAAGAACAATCTGTGCTAACTGGATAAGCACCATATCCCTTTCCCTTTGCCTTCCATCCTTCCAAAAGATCTGCTTTTAACTGTGGCAGGTATTTGAGTTCAAGCCATCACCTAATCTAGAAAAATGAGATGATTAGATGATTTTGTCCGTAGCACTTACGTCCTTATGCCTGTACTTCAGACTCACAGCTGACACTGAGCCGAACTTGCTGTTGAGCTCTCTGTCCAGCAGCTTGAAAACATCTGGTCTGTTGTGACCAAACTGAATAAGCAGCAAAATTATAGGACTCTTTTGGGTTGGGTAGGTTAGGGGTTTTTTTGTTTGCCAGTTTCAGCACAAATTCTGAGAAACTTCTATACCTTTCATGGTGTGGATGTGGTGATGAACCTTCTTTGGTGTAGGAAAAAACCCATGTGCCTGTATAATAATTTTCCCATTCTTATTCTCAGTTGAAACTCTGATGACAATAAGGCAGCAGGATGTAGTGTACCAGGCTGGGAGGACACTTCCTGACTGGAAAGCCGGTGTCTCTTGGTGGCAGAGCCTGTGCAGATCAGCAGATTGCTCAAGCTGAGCTTGCTGGGAGGTTGCCCTCACTGTTTCCCGAGATAAATATGTGGTTTCAGTAAAACATAGTGTTTCTTTTTTTTTAAGAAAGAAGAATCCCACACTTGATTTGTCAGAGCAGGGGAGCTCAATTCTCCATCAAGGAAATCAGGAGGGGAGACATTTCCTCTGGGAAATGTTGACGAAATGTTGATACTCGTCTGCTTTTACAACAGCAGCTCTTTGCCAGCGTTGTGGCTAAACCTCAGTAGCTGAACACTGTCCTGTGACTGACTCTCTGTGGGGCAGGTGCTGCACTGAAGAGCACGGGGCCTCTGAGCCCATTTTCACAGATGTTCATCTGAGCAGGTACAGGCAGCTGATTCCCCACAAGGAATGTCTGAGCCAAGAGTGTTCTGAGCTCCCCTGCTTCAAGGGAGGTTGCAAAACATGACCTTTTCTGTCCTGCTTTAGGACAAAGCCAAACAGAGTTTCAAAAGGGAAAAAAACAGGTTCTTAAACCATCACCCGTGGCCCACCTTAAGGTCTGGTAAGTCAGGGTTAATGGAACAGATACACAGTGGCCCCAGAGACAGCCAAAGGCTGAGCCAAAATATTTTCCAAGGATTGCAATAGAAGTGGCCAGGGCAGATTGTTCTTCTCCTGTCATCAGCTGTGTCTTAAAGAAAGCACTGCTGTTCTAAATGAAGAGTGAACAAATGCATTTGAGAGATGGAGCAGTTCAATACCTTGGCCAAGGACAGCAGCATGGCTCTGACCTCACCTCGTGCAGAGTGTTCCCACCTTGCAGAGAGTTACAATAGGCTGTGTTTAGTCACCACCTCTGTGCCTGCCCCCCTGGGCATGGCCTTGCCTGGGACTCTCAGCTGGTGGCAGTCCCTGGCCAAGGTGGAAAGCACCTCCCCTGCACGTGGGGCTGCATGGCTGGGCAACAGGGGCATGGAGGAAGTGAGAAGGAAGTGCTCAGCTTTGGGTTGGAAGAGAGTAGGAACCAGAATATCACTGCTTGGAAAGGTGTGGGATCGAGTACTGGCATCCCATCTCGTTCCCTGTGTGACAGGGCTGCTGCTGTGCGGGTAAAGATTGAGGTCTTTCACCAGTGCTAAAGGCATGAAATGACTTTTTGTTGTTTCCCTTCAGTTCTTCTGAGCTGTTTCCTGTTGGTTGTGAATGTTGTGAGGTTTCACTGGGGGTTTTGCAGCTCTGAGGTACTCCAACACAACCCCAAAAGATGTTCTCTACAGCTTGGAGGAGCTGCTTTACAGCATACAGTTGGATTATTCTGCCTCAGTAGGAATCCTACTCTTGGGATAGAAAAGGCAACAGACTTGATCCAGTGGGCAAAAAGGAGGCTCCCCGCATCACCCCACTCATGCTCCACTTGGAGGTACGAAGAGAAATGAGGTTTTGCACAGCAAACGACGTAAGTTCCCATATGGAAAGTTAACATAAAGTTGAAGCCATACTGATTTCTCTTGAAAATTCCTTGGAAAGACCAGTTGCAGCCAGCTCTTAAAACTAACTTCACTTACGGCATCTTATAAAATCATGTGATAGATGAGGAACATGTGTCCCTTTTGCCTGTATTACTCTGCCCTATTTCAGCTCCATTCTCTCACAAAGTCTGTCTTATGCAATATGCCTTAGCTTTATCTAAGGGCTCCTCCCCAAATCTACATTGTTTCCACCCTAGTTAAGTGTGGAGAAAATATTGTTCAACCCAGCCTAAAAAATGAGCATAAGAAGAGACTCATCTGAATAATTTCTGATCAATTGGGGTTTGGCTTGTTCTTATAATTGAGTTAAAGTAGTCCCACCTTGTGCAAACTCTTGTGAAAAAAAAAATGCAGCCAGCATTGAATGTCACAGTCAGGAAACACCCACTGCAAGGTGGTGATGGTAACAGCCTGGCAGAAGCCAACACCAACTTACTCTTGGTGTTTGTACAGGGAGTGCTCCTCCCTGCCCTGGGCAGGAAGAGTCAGCTGCCCTGTGCCTTCCCAGCAGCCTCACACCACATGTAAAGCCAGGATGCTGTGGGGCAAAAGCTGAGGAAAATGCTCTTCTGGGGGCTCTGGTGTTCTGAGGCTGAGAGAAAACAAGATAAATCCACTGAGTCATCTGCCCTGGGAACAGCGTGCGCCGTCCCTGGCTTCTGGAAATTGTTAGAGCTGTTCATTTCCCAGGACAATCCCTCGGAGCAGTTCCAGTGCCATGACAGGAAGCATTTGCTGTAAATTTAGGCAGGAGATGAATTGCCTGTGTTTCTAGCCAGTGCTGGGGTCGGAGGGATGACTGGGATGACCAGCCCATGCCCACCAGGGTCTGGTGCACAGGCAGCGTAGCCAGGAAGGAGACAATCTTTTTTCTGGGGACAGGTGCTGCAGCTCAACCAGGACATTGGCTTCCTGGCAGGCTGTGTTTACCTGGTGTTGAGAAAAGAGTAATTCTACCCCCCCACACACACACTCCTTGTGACAACCAGATAAAGAGCTGGAACACGAAACTGCTGTTATCACTTTTTGGTACAGCTGCACCACCGAGGGAGAGTGTCTGTCTTTGGGGCCCGAGCGGTTGACTCCAGACTGGGCTCCTGTTAAGAGAGCATGGACAAACCCCAAGGCTTTGTGCACCAAGGAGATCTTTAGCAGGAAGGAAATGAAGAGAAAACTAAACACAGGCGAAAAATCCCTCTGTGACCCCAGATCCAGGGTTAGCTGTACCCTAACAATGAACAGGAGAAAGGAGGAATAATTTCCTCAGGTCTCTTTTTGTGCCTGTTTAATAATTAATGTCTCTCTAGTTTAAACTTGAGCACCTGGAAAGCCCTGGATTGCATATAGGCCAAAGAAAACATATTTTTGCTATTAAAAGCACTCTCATTTTATCTTGTCAGCCTACGAATTTCTCGCAGACTATGTCAATGCTTGCAAAAGGGAATTTCTCATTACTCTCTTATCCTTGCATGCAACTATTTAGTTGGCCAAAGATAAGGGAAAGTCTCTGGAGAACGCCTGACCTCGCTGGAGAGTAATGTCCCATTCTGGGTATGGGGGGTAAAAAACCTTTTTTAGCTGATTGCAAAGTTTCTGAGCTGACAATAGGCAAGACAAATACCACTGTGGGGAGGAGAGAACTGCTCTGTTATGAGGGGACAGGAAGAAAATCTCAAGCTGCTGCCTTGAGGGGGGGGGCAGAAATATTGAAAGAACTCGGCAAATCAACCCTTTCAAACTGAGGTCTTCAGAATTAGATATATAGCACAGCAACTTGATTTTCAGTCGCTTTGGAATGAACGACAGCCCCGCTTTTCATTTGCCTTTCTGTGTGTGACTAGCCCTTGACGTCCAAGTCCTAAAGCTGTAGCTGGAGACCAGCCAGAGCAGCGGGGTGAGGCAGGTGGAGGCAGATGAGACAGCCCAGCAACCAGGCAGCAGAAGGGGAGGAAGGGCCTGCGGGGTGCACCATCACTGATGCTGGAAGGGGAGAAACCTGCAGCACCTTGGGCAGCCCGTGCACAGGAGTGATGCTTCCTCCCCACAGAGACCTTGGGAGCTGGATGGAGAGGTGAGGGAGGGAAGGGGTTGGACCAAGAACTGCTTATATACTATAAAGGGGCTTGGGCTGTGGAAACAAACTGCTAAGGTTAGATTTTGCTTGGTTTAAAGAAAATATGCCCATTCCTTCTGTGCTTCTTGTAACAGCTGGGCCATCTGCAGGTTCTGTTTACCAGCATCCTCCCGTCACCTGTCTACTCCCACCTGTGTTTATGGCAGAAGAAGAGAGAGATCCAACCTTTAAAACCATCCAACCATGTGTCTCCAGGTCTCTTACTCCCAGGCCTCTGATGGGAATATTTTCAGGATTTTTCAGGTATGCAGCTGTTGCAGATAGCCCTTGCTACCCTAGTGGCTAATTTAGCAAGCAAAATAGAGCTGCTCACTCCCCTCAGCCCCTGGAAAGCTGGCACAGAGGGTTCTCAGTGCAGTGCTGGGGCTGGGAACAAGCTATACTTCATTTGATTGTTGTTTTCTCCTGCAGTATTTCAGCTGGGAACAGCTTTGACCTGCTATCCTAAACAGAGAGGACCTGTGGTCTTCCCGTGTGATTGATGAAAAGCAAAACCTGCCTGGCATCCCTGGGGTGGGTGGGGGAGCTGTGGCAGCAGTCAATCAGAAGAGGGAAACACAGATTTTCCCCCTTACACAGAAAACAGAGCTAATTACAGGAAAGGGCAAGGCAGGGGTGGGAAGGACGCTGTGCTGCTGCAACCCAACAAGACCTGATGTGCCAGGGAGGGACAAGGTGTTCCAGGCAGGAGTCTGGTGTCACCCTCGGTCTGCTCCCCGTGGGATCCCTCACAGCTCACTGGTGGCTGGCTGGGAGAGGGTCAGGGCCCACCCATGTGCCATCCTGCCCACGCTGTTCCCCTGGGACTGCTGGAATGGCTCCAGGAATGGCTGTAGCACAGTTCTTGCAGGGCTTAGGAGCACTCGCTGCTGCCTGCTGTGCCCACGGCTGCCAAGCAGGAATACAGAGAGATGGTTCTTCCTCCCAAAACAGCGAACCTGTATAATTTTAGGGGGTTTTGCGTGATTAATAGAGCTGTTCCTGCCTTTATTCCTACAAGGTCAAACCATTTGTTTTCGTGAGGTATGCTAATGTAATCTATTTTTTCTTCTTTCTCAGACATCTCTTAAAAGAAAAAAAAAAAAGTTCTAAGAGGTTTGTTTGGGAAAGTGTTGCAGATGTATTTCTACGTGGCATATTTATGCACACTGTCACTGATCTGAATTCAGATCAGTGATACTGCACTACTGTAATAACTGATAGGTTGTAATGTTTATAAATGTTGCTTTGAGATTTAAATTTAAGAGACAAGCATAGGAAATAGATCTTATCACAATACACTGTAACCAAATACAGTACCAGTAAAGAGGAATAAAGAAAACAAATTTTTTTTATCTGGGCATTTAGATTCTCCCAGATGTTAGGGATCATCTGCCAGGATTTTTTAGCTTCAAAGTAAGCTGCATTTATAACACCTATAAACCCAGTGATTTCTTCCCATCTCCTCCCCTGCCCATGCTTTTACAAGGGTAGGATACACGATAGTAACTCATAGTAATTCATGTATTCATGTGCAATTCACATGCATTAGTTACTCCATGTTTCAACTCTGACCTTATTACTCCATGCTTGTTACACCCAGAGGATTTTTGGACTCAGGTTTTTATTGGGAAAAAAAAAAAGATGGTATTTACTGAAATACTAAAAATTCTTATCTAGTTCTGTTTTTGTTCTGAATCCCAGGGATTCCATACAAAGATGAGACTTATTAGAGACTTGAATGCTCAGTTGTGTGCATTATTTCCATTGGATTGGGAGCAAATTCAAAACTGGAGAACTGGACATTTGCATGGTCCAAGAACTGAAAGGTACAACTAGGACAGGTTTTGTTTTTTTTTTCCCCCCTCTGAGTTATGCTGACAACAGCCATAACATTTAAACTGAAAAGTTTATTTACTATATAAAGGGCATATTTTCCCTTCTTATCCCAGCTTCTCTTGGCTTTCTTTGCTTGGCAGTATCCCCTTAACCACTAACACCCAGAGGCGTGGTATTAAACTGGGATGAAAAATGAACATGCAGAAGAATATTGGAGATTTAAGTGGGTATGGTTCTAAGAAAACCGGTGGAAAATATGTTTACTCCAAGCATCTGTAGCACCTAATTGAAGCAGTGATATTTTCTGTAAGAACATAGGGAATGCTTTTCTGCTTTCTCTTTGGCTTTGAATTTCAGTTCGAATCGATGTGACATAATTCGTGGAATAATTTTCTCACAGCTGCGATGGAAACTTTCTGCCAATAGGCAAGGATGTGTTAATCGAGGTGAAAAAGCTTACATTCAGTTCAGCTTTTGTGTTTTCTGGAGTTCTTGTTAGGAACTGTTGCTTCATCCTAATTTATTAAAATCTAGTAGGCAGTAAACACTGTTACTTTTGAGCTATTGATGTTGCTGTAAATTTGAATGGCTAGAAAAGGGTGGCAGATTGTGACCAAAAGGGAGCTGATCTACAGCTGCTTGTGAAATCATAGCTGATACTAAATGTGACAGAGAATGAAGCACACATTAATGTGCCCATCCAGGATGATGCAGTGCTCCCAGGCCAGCAGTACTGGCATGGCCAATTCCCCTGAATCTGATCTAGAAGAGCTGAAAGGAACCCATGTCACCTCTGGGGCATCTGCAAGGGCTGCTGGTTGCTACTCAGTTGTTTAATCATAACACTTTTCCCGGGTGTCTCTCATTCCAGGGCTGAGTTCCCCTCCAGTGGATTCGCCGGGACTGATGAGGACACGCAGCAACCTTGGGAGCCGGGATGAGGGACCAGCCACTGACGCTGGCAGCGGCTCCTGGCCAAGGGAAGGCTCCTGGCATGGTGATTTCCCCCTGGAAGAGGTAGATGGTGGGGTGTGGGAAGGCTGTGGGTGGGGAGGCTGTCAGAGCACTGCACACCGCTCCCCACTCACACCTCACCAGCACCGTGCATGGGCTGCTTTTGTCATTACATTCAGCTAAGCCCTGGTCAGCAGTTTTAGCTCACTGTGGCCTGTCACTCCAGTGCCATTCCAGAACAAATAAAGAAAAGGCACTGTGCATGTTGAATGGGAACACATGGGCAGGGATGGCCTTTTCTTTCCTGCGTCCCAGACCCCCCCCTTTTATTGAGGCAGTGGGGTCCTGCAGCAGCCATCTGTTCTAGAATCTACAGATTTAGGCAGCCAAATCTTTTTTGACTGTACCAGTCTGTATTTGTACAGGTCATTAATCTTCCCAGTGACAAATCACAAAATGCAGGTAGTTATTAAGCCCCTGATGGACTCTCACTGCCCAGGAAGCCATCGGTCTCAAACAGGGAGGGGACTCTCCAGCCTCTGCCCTCGTGGCAGCTGAACGGCCAGGCAGGCTCACCCACAGTTCAGGCATCCCTCAGCATCAGCTCAACACCCTTTTGCTCACTCCCCGAGGAAACACCACTCCTGGCAGAACTGCCCAGGCGCTGACAGCCTGGACGTGCCCACAGTCACTGGGAAGGGCAAGCCTGGAGAGCTGCCCTCTGAGCCACTGGTGACTGCCCCAGCTACTTATCAAAGGAGAGAAAAATGGGCTTCCACACCTCACTCATCAGTCCAGCCCTCTGTTTCCTTGCCTTTTATCACATATGCTTAAAGCAGGAGCTCTTTCAAAAATGTACTTTTTTTTTCTTTTTCCCCAAAATACATTTTACATTTTAATGATTTTTTTTCTTTTTTTTTTAAGATTTACATTTTTCAGAGACCTTTGAAGATGTAAATTCAGCGAGATAAAATTTAAATCTCTTTTTAATCAGCATCACAGCCCTGGTTTGTGCCATATGGAGGAGCAGAGGAACAAAGTGGAGCTGAAAGCGGGATGGGGTGGGTGACGCACCAAACAGCCTCACCAGTGAGTTGCACCAGCGAAGGTAACCCCAAACTTACTGGGCACCACAGAGTACATGGTCATGGCCAGCATCCAAACATTTCCTCTGTTGAAAGGAAAGATAATGTCCCTTCGTGGACAAAACTTCGCTGCTCTCCTTCAGGCCAGCTGTCAGCCTGAGTGGTGGTTGTGGTCTTGGGTGAGGGGTTCCATGCCCAGGAGGAGGTGGTTCCACTGCAGGGTCACAGCAACTTCACGCAGTGGGAAGGTCTTTATGGGTTTGCCCAGTGTGGCAGAGGTGTTGTGATGGGAGTGGGTGGGCTGGCTCCCCTTGCTCCCCATCCCTACCAATGCCACTCCAAAGCTTTTAGTGGGGTAACTTTCAGCCAAGTGAGAGCGGGGTCTGACCTGACACAAAGCAAAACCAGAGGTCAAAAGGAAGTTCAGACTTTACCTCTGGCTTCCCACACATTCAAAACCAGAGCTGGATTCCCTTCTGCACCTTAAAAACTCATCCATCCCTGCCTGACTTCAAGCACTGAAGGAACATCAATTCTGCCACTCTTTTCCACCTCTCAGTCCTGCTGGTTTTGTTTGTTTTTTTTTTTTCCCTCAGCAGGATTATTCCAAATGTAGACTGATGGGCTGAGAAGGACAGAGCTCTTCCCCAGCTCCCACCTGAGCCTGCAGAGGAGACCTGCGCCTCCCACCCGTGTCACCATGAGAATGGCTGCTGGGAAGCTCCCTTTGGGTGACAGCTCTTCTGGGGGCAGCTGGCCTGTCACAGCTCTGTAAATATCCAAACACTGACAGGGCTTTCTAAAAATGACACTGAAAATGTATTTTTACCATCGCAAGTACTGTCAACCTTTGCTGAGATCTCTGGGCTGGGCTGCAAGGGAAGTGCACAACGCTGGGCACTAAAATAGAAAATATTTATTTGAAGAAGTTAAACGCTCTAACGTCTTCTTTCTTCTGGTAAGTGTTAATTATGGCAGCTCAGTGCTGTGCCGAAATAAGCGGGGTGAGGCTGTGGGAGAGCTCTTTTCAGTCAGAAATATGCAACACTTTAATTGTCACCCACTCGTTTGCTTTTTAATGTACACAAGGCTTCAGCACCTGCTACCTGCACCCACACCTGCTCTGGAGTGGCCCCTGTCAAGGACCTCCAGCTTGTCCACTGGCAGGTTTCGAAACAACTACAAAATCACTGCTCAAGGAGCTGAATAGCCCCTCCTGTGTCTGTGACTGCAGCCTGGATAAAGGGCTCCACACGTTCCAAAGTGGCAAGCTAGCAAAGGAAATGTGGGAACATCCTGCTCTGCTTGTTTCCCATGAGATGTCACTGGGTTTTAATACCCTCCCCAGCTCCTGCAGCGAGGACGTGCCCGCACAGCAACAGCAGCCATCACATACTGTGATGGAAGGGGGTCAGTCTTTGGGCTCTTCCCTCCCCAAATCCATGGTTGTTTTTGGAAGGGGAAGGGCCTCCCTCTATTTGAGGGTTCTCCACAATCCTCTGCAGTGGCCAAATCCTGCTGCCACTGATATCCACTGGGAAAGCATCTGAGTGATCCTGGTGATTTCTGCAAGTTAGGTCCAAATACCCAAGTAATACCCTGCAGGGGAGAGGGGCTGTTGGTGATGGGACCTCCAGAGCCATCAGACCACACGGCTCCCGAGAGCCACCTCTGGTTCTCTGTTACTTTGTACTGATACTGATATTTACCTTGTCTTTTTGCAGTTTACTGTCAGGGAAATGGAATAACATTCCTTTCCTTCACCACTGTATTGGAGTTTAATCACCATCCTTAGCCATGCGCAGAGACCTGCATCCTGGAGCTGTAATTGCACCTGGGACACACCATAATGCAGAATAATAACTTGATGCTAATGAGCTCTGTGTGTTCACTCAGGATGTCGTCCTCCTTCCCAGTGAAATTACTGCTGGTCTGCTCATGCTGCTTTTCCAAGATTGGATGCTGAGATCTGCAACCGGTTTGAGCAATTCTTAGTTTTGATTCAAGTTGTCTCCTGGAACATCTAACAAAGAAAGGCAAAGCCAGGACAACTAAGTAGAGATGAATGTGCTTAAAGTGGGGGGGAAAAAAAAAAAAAAAAAAAAAAAGACCTAACGCTCTCTTTAATTTGCAGTTTATCTGAAATTTAAGGGAGTAAACACAGCCATGCTGAAGATGCCTAAACACAGCTCGGAGAGCCATTGAAACCTAGGTCAGGGTTTCAGCTCTGCCTGGGGATCTCATTACGTCAATCAGGGGGACTCTGTGCTGCCCCAAGAGCCAGGCGGAGGACGCTTCTGAACCAGGACAACAAAACCAGGTAGGTTCCTGCACAATCAACAGCAGCCCCACTGCAGACTGATAAACAGGGCACATAGACCATTGCTGTGCTGAATTTGCTAAATTATTCCTGAATCCCACCAGGTCAGTCATGGTGAAGGCCTTTGACTCTCCAGTGGCTTCTCCTTTGACTCTCCAGTCTGCAATTGTGCTCCAAGGAGCACCTCAAGCATTTGCCAGCAGTAACCAACTTGCCTTCCAGGTGCTTGGAGGGAATTATAGAGCTGTCAATCTGATAGTTGTTCACAAAACACATAATTTGGGGGGAAGGAAAAAAAAAAACCAACTTGCATTGATCCATGTTCATTTGCTTTGCAATCCAAGTATATGAGGGCTGCAGAGCGTGAATCTATTCTGTATTTGAGACCCAGTCTGTGTTTGTGTTTTAAGCTAGTCTGCCAAGCAAAACATAGGAAAAGAGAACATTTAAACAGGAAGGGTTTGATATTTTTTTTTCCCTCATAAATTTCTTTAGGTCTTGTTACTGCTAATTACTGGAGATCTCAGCACAAGGGCTTCTCTTTCTAGCAAACCAGCTTCTCATGTTTCCTGCCCTTCAGTTAATCAGTTATAATCTCCTGCTCTGTTTGTTTATTTGGCTTTTTAGAAAGCTAATTGACTGTTTGTGACATGAGTCTGTCTGAGACTACCAGAGCAGAGTTTGTTTGTGTGTACCTGCAGCACAGACAGCGGGTGGGCTCTGGCAGTGCCCACCACTTTGCCACTGTGGCCTCTGGATGTTCCTCCCCTGATGGCCAGAGCCCACCAGCGTGCTCAGTGGGTGGGTTCAGCCCAGCCTCCTGGCTCAGTCTGCCTCAGTGTGCCTTCCAGGGAGGCTGTTTTCCCTGGAGGCAGGCAGTGGCCAGCAGGGCTGGCAGGCAGGGAGGGCACAGGCAGCTGCCAGGGCTGATGGATTGCAGCCTTGCCCAACCGAGGCAGAATCCCAGCTGGACAGGGTGGTTGGCATCAAGCGAGGCGGGGACGTGGATGGGAGCCACTGCAAGCCTGATCCTCTGATTCCTCTGGTGGGGCTAAAAAAGCAGATTAGAAAATAGAAATTTGAGCAGCTTCATAGCTCTGTGTCTCTGTTAATTGGAGAAAGATGTTTCTGGTGAGAGCAGTGGGCTTGTGTCCTCTTCTGCTCCCCCGTCCCCCTGTCCCCTCTTGGATATACCCTTTGAAAGGCCACTGTGAGCACATGGCACAGGACAGTGGCTGCACCCACAGATCTTTGTTCCCCCGTGCCCTGGACAGAGTTCACAAGGCACAAACCAGCAGGTCTGGGTGTCAGGGCTCTGCAGCCAGTGTGGTTCTCACCCACCTGGCACTGTGCTTTCCACCTCTGCACCACAGAGGCCCCTCCCTTGGGTGAGCCCCTGACGGCTCCTGGCTCCCCACACACGGCAAGCAGCTGGTCTGGGGTGTCACCAGTGGAGCCTTTGAGCGAGATTAGGACATAGCTTTTCTCAAAATCAGTGTTTAGTTGATTGTGAGGGGATTTTTGACCCTTTGTGTTTTTTGCCTTCACCGTGCAAGAATAACTAAGCAACGCTGATTTTAATTTTTTTTTCCTTTCACGCTTTAAAATGGATTCCTACATCAAATCAGACTTTGGCCCCCTTAAAATCTTCTGTGGCATCACATGGCTATAGGCTCGAAGGATATGGCCAGTGGCGAAATCCTCCCGCCTAAGGGGAATTTCTGAAAGGATGGATCTGCTATAAAGCGTCTTAGTCATGCTCATGCATGCATATTATCACTACAAAAGAGACTTGTTTTTTTAGCAACTGAGTGCTACTGGGATTGTGTTTCAGCACTGGAGGAACAGCCTGAAGTGCAAAGACTCTTGAAAGCGTCCTACTTGAGTTTGTGGTTCGACAAAACTACCCTTTAACCTCAGGTCGTGAGGTATGAGGCGCTCTCTGTTTCTAAAGCAACTTGAGACGTTATGCACAGTTCTATAAAAACGCAAAATGGGGCTGCTGTGTTATCCCCTATAGCTGAGGAGGGTTTGGAACAATTGGTTCACCATTTGTTACCCAAAAAAAAGCACTTTCCTAAAGCCATGGCTGCAGCATCTTCTTTTGCAGCAGGCTCTTTGTTTTTGTGCTTATAACGTTGCAGTTTATTTCCGTGGCAACAACTATAATGTGATAATTTGCATCTATAATCACTGTTACTAGGAAAGGTAAAACTGTGACAATCTTCTTGAAAAAATTATCTGGGCACAACTGATACTGCAAACTATAAAAAAGTATTATATTTAACTTAATGTCTAGGGCATTAAATCATGACATACTGAGCTGAGCATGATTTTTATCCTCTCATATCTGACTGCCATACCAAGGGGCAAGCCTGTGTAAACCAACTGGAGAGCTGAGACTGGGGATGAGGGAACACGCAAGAACTCTCATTCACGTTTTACTTAAGCTTTGCCAATGTTGTTCTCTGTTTTCCTTTCCTTGAGGACTGCAATTACTCATGTACTGTTTTCCTCTGCTTTACTAAGCGATGCACAAATTGTTTCTACATTCCAGGTTAGTTTCTGACGTCTCTCTCTTCTGTTTGCAAGTGGATAATGAAGATGTTGCCCTGCTCATCAGGAAATGAGTAGGCTGCTTGACTCCAACCTGAGCTGAAGGAGAGAAGTTACATCTAGGTCAGTGGAATTGCTATGGCTTACCACCAGCCCTGAACCAGGGTTTGCCTCAGCATTGCAAGTTGTTTTGCAGTGGTTTTGCCCATGTTTTATCTTTCACCTGTGTCCAAAATCTCGATGCTGTCCTTCACTGTCAAGTTTAGGATGTAACGTGGGTTCTGCTGGGATGAACATTGTGTACAGTCATTGAGAAACTAAGGTCAAAATGCATTTTTCGTGGTCCAGATTCCAAAACCAGCCACAGGGTCTCTTTCCTAGTTCTTTCTCCTGTGGGTTTTGCTTGCTGTAAATCTTTCAGAACATAGCAAAAGTTTTTTTAGTTTCTTGCACGTACACACACACACTGCTTGGGTGATGAGACGCCTACAAAGGGTGTGTAGGACTTCACACTTGTCTGGTCTTCAGTGCCATGTCTTGATTCAAATGATTCTCTATTTTGATGAGTTGATTAAGTCTATTTTAGCTAATACTTAGCAGAAGTCAGGCTACTGATAATATAGAACGAGCTAAGAAATCTACTGTTCATATCCTTTGGGCTAAGAAATATACCATCCACCTTTCACCTGGAGTGAAAGGTGTCCCTGCACACAGCAGGGGTTTTGGATCTAGGTGATTTTTAGGGTCCCTTCTGGGCCATTCTGGGTTAGAAGGGACCATAACTCTATGCTTTTCTGAAAATCTTATATTTCCTCCGTAAATAGAAGTAAGAAAGCTGGCACTAAGAAAAAAGAGCAGGCTATCAGAGAGCTTAGTTTGACTGGTGTAGAAATGTCAGATGATATGATTTTCTGTGCATCACTGACTGCATAACCAGGTTGAGAAGTTAGACTTCTCTGAGAAAGGCAAGACCTATGTGAGAAATCTGAAGCCACACATGACCGTGAGCACTTCATCCTGGCTCGAAGCATCTGGGCAAGCAAGGATCTTCGTTGTGTGCGATGTGGGTTGAGAGTTAGAATTACAAAACAAACCTCCTTGCTTGCTGCTTTGTCTCTTCACATTTTCGTAGGCCAAAAAGAACAAAAATCCCACATCCAATAATGCAAGTGTGGGCTTGCCTCAGCCCTGTGTTCCCTTGCCAGAGGGTGGTGAGAGGTCTCTTCCCAGCCCCTGAATGCTCCTAGGACATGCATGACCTGCATCTCAGCTGGCCTGGGTCTGCCTCTTCTCCCTGTGTGCTGTTCTTGCCTGTGGTGCTCACCTACATCAGTACATGGATTTGGCAAGTAGTTTGTGGCTTATATAGATGATCTTCAATCTGATAATTAATGAATGGTCTTAATTATAATACAGTTCTGAAGAACTGGCTCTGTTTTAAATGCCCTGCTTTTCCTATTGCATGAGACTGCAGTCTCCTAAGAGCTATTGGAGTCACCACGTGACGTGCTCCTTGTGGCTTTGTGTGTTTATTTTTTTTGCTTCATATTCAGAGTATTATCAATATTGATTCTCAAGACAGTTGGTTTGTTGTTTCTAGAGAGACATGCAAATTGAGCCACTTTCCATTTAATATTAACTGAAACTCCCTGGAACATTATCATCTGCATGGCAACCAGAAGCCCATCTGTGCCTAACATCAATACTACAAAGTGAAGGAGACTGCTTTCCTGCTTTTTGCAGGATAAATACACACTGTGAAAAACCCTTATGAGCTCTGAACAAGGGCTTGGTGGGAAAAGCCATCCCCTCCCTAACACCAGCTGCAGGTCACGTCCTATTTCAGCGGTGAGCAATGGACAGCAGTGATTCACTCTGCAGCCAGCCTCATAAAAGTCCACTCCTTATTTTATTCTCAGAGATAAATAGGACTGATATTTTTATAGGCAAGTGTTGTTGTTGGTAAGTCCTTTCTAGGTCAGTTTAAACCAGCACGTGTAACCCCTCCTGGCTGACTCCCAGTTTCATGCAAGCTGGCAGATCCACCGGAGTACAGGAATGGTGCTTTGGAGGGGACATGCTGGACAAGCCACACGGTCAGGGTTGGGAACTGGGTACAAAAACCCAAATATCAAAACTCAGGAGTGCTGAGCTGTCCTCTTTCAGTGAAAAAGAAGAGTGACAGGTGCCTTCTGGTGAGGAGGAAGCCTGGTCATCTGAGCAGGTGCTCTTCTGCTTATAAGAAATCAGGACAGTATTAATTTAGCTGTGTCTTAAATATTCCTTTTCTGTCTTTCTACACATATGGCTGCTTTTAATGCTTTAATGCAGTATTTTCCATTAAGCGTTTCTTACGCGGTACAACAAAAATAAACACTCTTATAAAAACATGTGTAAGATTAAACTGTTAAGCTTGCTCAAAGCATACAGTTCATAAATTAAAAGTGCTTATGCTCATACTTTAGTATTGATTGCTAAGTTGATACAAGTAGGGGAACTTGCCCTTAGGAAACAAAAATCACGGTTCCTTAAGCTTTTCCTTGTCAGGAAGCCAAAAAGACAACATTACATGGAAATGTCACCATTTGTTCATGTCAAATATAGTTTATTCAATTAGATATTTTATAACTCTACTGAGTTATACAAAGGAGGGTAATATTTTTTATTGTTTTTCTTCATGCTGTGCCTCTAATATACACAGAGATAGCATAGGCTAGTAAAATATACAGTGTAATTTGGTAATGTGTTTATTGGATTCCAGTGAAAGTCTATGAGAAATTATTCAAGATTTTTGCTTCTTCAACTGAAAATTTCTTTCTTTCTCTTTCTTTCTTTCTTTCGTTCTTTCGTTCTTTCGTTCTTTCGTTCTTTCGTT
>NW_020956437.1:100631-146758 GCF_003031625.1 Empidonax traillii
TTAATAATCTTGAGAGGTTTTTGTTTTCTGGAAATGCTTCAAAGAACAAATCACTAGAAACAGACTTGCTTTTTTTTTTTTTTTTTCTCAGAGCCAGGAAAGAAAGACTTTCTGGAAAACAAGGACTTCAGATACGCTCGTGTTTTCAAAAATTTGTCTGTGGCTGTGAAGCACACCTGACATCTTGCAAAATGATAAATACAAGAGGAACCTAAGTTTACACTAACTTGCCTTTTGAAAGTGTCTTACAGAGGGGACAGATCAGTTCTGGGTTTACGGATACGGTTTAATCTAGCAAAAAAATACTCCTTTTTTCCTTGGGGAGTTGGTTTTCTGCCCAGCTGGGGGGTGAAGCTCCACTCAGCTCCAGTTGTCAGACGAATGACACCACTGATGCAAGGGAGAGAGATGGGAGCACCCAGCCAGCGTGAGGGAAAGGAGAGGACCAGTGACATCAACTTTCAGGCTCACTTAACCAGTGATGGAACTTCAGCCGAAGCAGCTGGGTAAAGCCATGGGCGTGCTCACAAGTTTTACTGAGCTGGGGCAGTGATTCCATGCCCTGTAAAATGGCCCTGCCACGGATGTAAAGCAAGAGGAGAAGCGAAGTTCTTCAGATGACTTTTGGGCTCAGAAGCACCTCAGTGGTTCACGTCTGCTTCTTAAAAGTACCTGTAAGCACTTTCACTGTGTGAGTCTGCAGGGGTGACGTTGCTTGAATGAACCAACGCCCTTCCTGGAAAAATTGCAACAGTTCAGGAAAGGTGAAAGTTGAGCACTGCCACCCTCTTCCTCTTGTGTAATTTGATTAGCTCATCCCCTGAGGCAGCAGGAGCTGCTGTCCCCACAGTGCTGGTTTTAGGGCTTTTTTGAAGCCCTGTGTTGTGTTAGGAACTGCTGTCATGTTTGAACTTGACTGAGGACACGAAACCAACTGCAATCTGGCAAGCCACGCAGGCTGGAGCTAATTTTTGTTCTCTGTTAATTTACCTGCCCGTGGTATTTTCGTGCTGCCCGGGATTTAATCTCAGCTTGCTCAGGAGATGCTAAACACGTTTGTCTGGAGCTGTGCCGGCTGCTGACCGATGGGCAGCAGCAGCAGTGGGTGTGTCATCAGTCTGATTGCTCCTTCCCACAGCAGGCACAGCTGCTGTGCTGAGACATGGACAGACCCCAAGGCCAAGGCTTCCCATGACTCCCAAATCCCTGAGTACATGGCAGGACCACTGACTTGGAGCGGACTGCAGCACTTCCAAAACCTGAGAAAGATTTTCTTTTAGGAAGGAGGAGAAATACCATTGGGAAAGCTCGTTGCTTTATTTCCTACGGGACTCGCCTTAATTAAATGCATATTTAAATAAGCAGGAGCTCACTGACGGGAGGAGCATGTGCACTCCTACCCTCTCCCTCTGTCGCCTCTGGGTGTCCTCAAGCTGTAGGTTGACTTGGATCATGTTGCTCATCCAGTACAAAGCAGCAGCATCGTAGGTTCAGTTTGTGTCAGGTCATAGCTATGCATATGAGAACCTGACCTAGGAGACCCCTTCTGGTAGGGCAGAGGGAGAAATGCTGTTCTCTTTGGTAGCCTTCAGTTACACAGGATTGAGTAAAAGGAAACTACTACACAGAGGCCAATTTGAATAGTGCTCAGGGCTGAACTGGATTCAGCAGCTCAGGAGACTAAAAAGCAGAAAACCATTGGAAACTCCTCTTAGCTACTTCATGTAGGAAGCACACAAAACCTGGAGCCTTCCACTAAGCTCCAGCAAGCTGGGCTGTAGAGAGAGGAGCCTTCTTTTGGAAACATCACCTGAAAGGAACCAGCCAGCCAAAAGTGGTTTGATGGGGTTTGCTGATACATTTATACAGGTCAGCAAACTGGAGGCCGGGAAGCAGCTCTGGTTTCCAGATAAATGCCCTCTCTTGCATTCACTTTATTACTGGTCACAGTTCTCTTCCATTCCCTTTATTCCTTCCTCCTCCAGTTTCAGGACAGGAATGTGGCAAGGTTTGAACAGGTCTGGTGGTTGCTCAGCACTCACACAGCACTGTGAGGGAGCACAACCACAGCACTGAAATCCAAACTAAACACCCTTTCACTGCTGCCTACTCATGCTTTGATTTTAAACACAGCTTTTCTCCATTTCAGATGTAAACACTTCCCAGCTTTATCACCTCTGGTTTCTGCAAATGGATGTTTCTTTCAGGAAACAAGTGGAAGAGCAGCATCTTGCCAGGGTAAGTTCCCAAGGCAGGAGATTGCTTCTCTGCAGTGAGAAACCTGTGGTGATTCCTTCTTCCAGTCTTGTCAGATGAGTGTAGTTGCAGAGCGATAACAAAAGCTGTTATAGCACTTCTGAGAGGAGCAGTGACTCAGGGAAATTTTGGGAAGATGCAGGTGGGAGCTGAAAGTGAGGGACAGGAGAAGATTTAAGATTTCTAGGTTTAATCTGTGATGGAAAAACCAAACCAAACCAAACCAACCAACCAACCAAAACCACAAACTCAGAGAAATCAGGAGATAAAAGTGGGGATAAAAGTCAGATGGTGGAGCAAGATTTAGAGGCTCAGCCCCTGCCCAGACAACACACCTTCCCACGTAGGCCTGTGGGCTCTACAACAGCTTCTCTGTGGCAGTTCAGGGGTGCACAGCCTGCCCCAGCCCCTGCCCACACTGGCACAGCTCCAACCCAGAGTGCAAATGAGGCCATTCCCAGTCTCACAGTGGGAAAGCGAGGGGAACAAGTGACTGGTTAAGAGCATGAGCCCTGCAGACCTGGAAAGGTCTGCCCGGGTACTGAGCAGTGCTGGACTCTGGACTCTGCAAACTTTATAATCACATAAAGTAAATTCATAAAAATAAATTAATTTAGGTGGCCTGCTTTACTCAGTAATGTCCCGCATACACCATCTCTGAAGTCTTTAATGAGTTCCTTGTACCGTAAATTCTGATCTTTTTTTATTATTATTTTTAATTCTGTACTGTTCCAGAAATGTCATCCCATTTCCCGCTGTCATACAAAGTGCCTGAGGCTGTGATTGAAAAATCTTATGAAAAGACTCATATTCTGTTTCTAATCTGATGCTTCTGCCTTTAGAGTGCCTGCTAGTTTCTTTTTGCCTGCATGACATTTCTATTTTGATCTAACCTCTTCCTTTCCTCCCCTGTTGCAGTGCCTCTGTCTGCAGGGCCGGTTTCTCCTTCACAAGCTGTTAATGTGAAAAAAAACTACCCTGCCCCATACTTGGGCAGGTCAGCTTCAAGCACTCCTGAATCACAGCTTCAGCTGGTGTTTACCACGGCTAACAATGAAAAGCTGTTTTTACGCTGAGGATAATGGTGTATTTGCTCTGTAAGGTAAACCTTAGATGTAAAAATCATTATTTATTTAATAAGCACATCAAAGAATACCACTGGAGAAGGGGATTTCAAAGTTTCCCAGAATAATCAGATTTCTGCTATTATGTGAGGGGTTTTTTTTCTCCTGACTCCATAATAATGAGTAATAAAAGTATAGTTTTCAGGAATCGTTGAAAGCATTACTAGATTGAACTAAAAAAAGGAATTAAGTGTTTCCTTAGAAGCTAGAAATCTAGTAAGCAACAGGACTGCAGAGCTAATGAGAGAAAGAAAAGTCTGACTTGGAGCAGACTGCAGCACTTCCGAAACCTGAGAAAGATTTTCTTTTAGGAAGGAGGAGAAATACCATTGGGAAAGCTCGTTGCTTTATTTCCTACAGGACTTGCCTTAATTAAATGCATATTTAAATAAGCAGGAGCTCAGCAGTGGAAGTATCCTATAGCATCATTGTGCATTGTGCTCCCGAGGTACAGAAGCACCACTGAGGGCAGCCCTGTCCCCAGCATTGTATATTCTAGGTAAAGAGTGCCACAGAAAAGACATCCTTTGTGGCTCTCCCCTTACAGATTTGTCTGAACGACTTTCTAAAGCCTCTGATGACTGACTGTGAAACAAGGCCCCAGTTGATTAAGAAACCGAATGGCTTGGCAGAAGAATGAGGTCCTCAGTTTAAATTCAGGCTAGTTTCCGTTTTCTTAGTCCCTTCCATGGCTCACAGAGAAATCCCTCGCAATTTTTTTAACCCTTTGCTCTGCCTGGCTGAGCCCTGGAAAGATGTGGGCTGTGTGGGTCACCTTGAGCTTTCTTTTTTGGCAGCACCTCCCTGCTGGAGTGACCCTGTGCCCACCTGGAGCCACAGGATGGCAGGAGAAGGCTCACCGGGCAGAAAGGAGGAACCAGGAGGAAGAAGGAGGCATCCAGCAGGTGAAGGATGTATCTCCCAGCAGGGAGCATTAAGGTCCAGGTGATGCAGTTCATGGCAGAGAAGGAAGTGTGGTGGTCTCTGTCAGCCCCAGGCCCACGTGCAGCGCACTGGCCCTGTCTGTGATCCTCGTGTGTCTGATGAAAGCCAAGGTGGAGAGTTTCCTGCTGTGAGTGTGACACTTGGTGAGCAGGCATTTGTGTTTGGCACTGATACACGCAGCTATTGCTCCAGCCCAGCCATGGCTGTGGCCCCAGAACTGGCAGGTTTTGCCAACAGCTGTGAAAGGTTTCTTTATCCCAAAAGCACAGGATTAATTTCCTATCCCCGTGATAGGTGCGTTGTTTGCATGCTGTTGGGAGGGAAGAACAGTTTCTAAGTTGGTAGGGCAATGATCAAGGTCTCACTGGACATGGCTTCTTGTCTCACAGTTGCTAAGGGTCTGTCTGCCCAGTGGCTTCCAGCAAATCGCTTCACCTCCTCCTGTCTCAGTTTAGGTATTGTGAAACAGAAATATAGGTGCTAACCCTTGGCAGAGGTCACACAGTGACTTCCATCAGCAGAGGATATGGAGGTTAGACCAGTGTTGTTATTACAGCATGAATAAGGAGAACAATAGACAGAACTGGAACAAAACCACATGAAGTGGAGGGGGGAAAGGATGGAGCTCAGACTGGAAAAGAACATAACAGTGACAACAAGCAGGAAAAATAGTTAGGTGAGAGCATGACCTGTTGCCTAAGAGTAAACAGTGCTGTCTCTGTGCATTGGGAGACATGGGTGACCTTAGTGTCTGTGTCTGACGCCTTCACCCAGGCAGATTTCTGGACAATGATGTGTGTACTGCAAAGCTCTTCCCAGCCTTTGGTTTCGTTGCTTGGCATTCTCAGCCGGTGCTCCACAGTCCTCTGTGGGCAGCTGTGGCTTTCATGGCCCTTGGCCCCAGCTCACTGGTGGCTGCTCGTGCTGCCCCAGCTCCCCAGGCTGAGCTGATGAGCCCTGTGAGGGCTGAGGTGATGCTCACACAGGCACGTGGCTGCCGGCTGGCTCACAGCGTGGCCACAACTCACTCAGGCATGTCTGCATAGTGCCTGTCAGGCTCCAGATGGGATCCAGCCTGCCAAATGACAACTGTTTTAAAACCTGGCTGGTGAGGAGTGGTGACACCCCCAAAGGCAGCTCAAGCTGCCTGCATTCGGGTGTCCAGGAGCTCTGGCCAGGGCATCGCTGTGCCAGGGATGGCCGGTGCCCTCACCAAGCTGACTGGGGGCTCTGTGCAGCACGGGAAGGCTTGAGGGTGGGCTGGACTGAGCTGGGGAGGGATCACCAAGCTTGGACTCCCCAAGGCATTGCACTGATTGGGGTTGCTCAGGAGAGCAGTGCCTCACCTGACAGAGCAGGAGATAATTTATCCTTCTGTAGCTCACCCAGAAATGCTCCCTTTGACACCACTGACACATCCTTTCCTGTGGGTAGGGGATGTGCAGTGATCTGCAGTCTTGGCTCACACGAGATGTGCTTTTTTTCATAGCACTTTCAAGTGCTATCAAATACAAAGGTACATTTTCCTTTCTCCTAAATACCATACTAAAAAAAAAAAAAAATAATCTGCGGTTCAAGTGGTCCAAAGTATACGACTGAGAGGTTTTCAGAGATAATAATCTGCAGGAGTGTTCCAGTCCTAGACAGTGATGGATCTACTGCAGAGAGTCTTTCCAACAAAGAAAGGGACTCCTTCTTGTGGGATGTGGAACACAGCAGGAATGAAAAGCTTGAAAGAATATTGATCTATGTACAGGTGGCAAAGACAGTGTCAGTTTAATTTTGAAATCAATACAGGCGCCTGTAATGATTCCTAATTGCAACAACCGAGGCTCTTACATCTTTTGTTATTAGGGCTGGTGAAGTCAGGACAGAGAACTTCAGTGGGAGATTAGTACAGCTCTAACTATGCCACGGGACAGGACAGAAGGGCCAGAGTTTCAGAGTAGAGTTCCCCACCAGATGCATTTTTACTGTGTCAGGAGAATTAAAAAGGAGTCTTGTCCTCAGTGCAGTACAGCAGTTTTGGGAGAACAATACTAACAACAAATTGCATATAGAGCTGTCATAAGGGAAATTTTTCTGGACCAGCTCCAAGGAACAGGGGCTGGACCAGAAAAGCCCTGCAATAACAGGAGTGAAAACTATAATATCTTCTAGAACTTTAAAAAGTGAAACCTAGAAAGTGGCATAGAAAGGCTGGAAAGAACAGTATTTTGTATGAGTTTTGTGGTATTTTTGTGGAAAACTGACTAACAAGCACATGATGTGCAGCTTGGTGGAGTGGGGGGAAAGTGCTGGGACAGAAACCTGAGCTTTCAGAGAAATTAATCTCACTGACATTAAAACAAACTCAGTTCACACATTGGTAGGAGAAAGACTCAAGTGCCAGATTTCTAACGAAAAGGTAGCCCTGATCAAGCCAGGGACAGCAAAAAGGCATGGCAAAGGTTTAAAAAAATGGCAACATCTTGAGGAAAATCTATGTGGAATATGTTGGCTCCAACTGCAATATTGAGACAGCTGTTGAACTGCAGGCTGAGAAAGCATAAAATATTGAGAACTGGTAACACAAGCTCCAATTCTGAAATACTTGTGTGACAAGCAGAAGAGAAACTCGTTAGGCAGCTGAAAATGTCACAGAACTAATTGCTTCATTTTGTTAGCTACCCTCCATTGCATGCACATCAAAAACCACGCCAAAAGATGAGGAATATTCAACTTTTTTGAAGCAGTAGTAGACTCTGTGACATCTGAACACCTCCGTGCTCCAAATTTTTGCTGTCTGGCACCACAGTAAAGAAATGCCACTATTCCCATTTTACAGACAGGGAGGTAGATGAAAACAAATGAAGTGATTTTTCTAAAGGTTGCACTGAGAGTTTGTTGGCAGGTCAGGGACTGAGCCCAAGTCCCCAAAGAACTAGCTAAATCTTTAGCCACTGGATTTTTTTTTTTTTTCCTTCTGAGTTGTGAAATGGGTCACTGTTAATAATCCAGAATTGTTATTCTTTTCTCCTTTGACAGATTTAAGGGTTTTCACGTGCCACCTCCTTGTTCTCTCGTATTTTTATACGGAGCATGCACTGCATATTTGGTTGAAAGCCAGGCGTGCCTCAGTTCTCCATCTGCTCTTTTTATGTTGCAACTTATCTTCCAACCCCACCTCTGCATTGTCTTTTATAAGTGTATCTCTAATCTCAAGCAGCATTTAGCAGACCGAGATAGCAGTGTCACAAGGGGTGACTGCTCCTCGTGGTCTCCATGGGGCATCTGTGGAAAACTTGGGCAGCCCTGGGAACAGATCACTAGGTGTTTGAGGTTATTTTCAAGAACCTTCACTAAGTATTCACCAGGAATAGGGAGACAGCTGTTAACACTCCAGAAATACCAAGTGAAGGTTTGAATGCCAATCCAGAAAAGGAGCTGAAAATACAGGAGATGATTTACCAAGGGCACATTGGAGAAGTGTGAATAGAGATGGTGCTGTCACGATGTACCTCACGGTGCCTGATATTGGAATGGCTGCTTGAAGGCTTCCAGTTAGGTGCAGCAAAATTCATTAGAATTGCGAGTGCTGAGGGAGTCTGTGTTAAATGGGCACCGAAAAGCAAAATGTGAAGAGCCTGAGGACAAGGAAATTTGTCAAGTACAATGGAATTTGGGTGGCTGCGTTTGTGGATATTTTTTTGCTTGTTTGTTTTGGAATTTTTTTTTAAAAAAAACATTCTGACAGAGATTATTATAGAGAATTAGGAAGAAAATGTCATTTTATCACCATCCCACTATTTGCTAGCAGTGACAGTTCTCCCTCTCTCTAGATCCAGAAATCAGAAGAAGGAGAAAGGACAGAGGTCTGAGGATGGAGTGCTGAGTGCTGCATGGCAGTGTGTGTGGCAGGGACTGAAGGAAGAGCATCTGCTGCTTTTGTTTCCCCCAGTTCATCTCTGTTGGTTTCAGAGGCAGCTGGGAGGCAGCCAGTCATACAAAGGGAATAACTTAGTCCAAATTACAGAAATTGGTAATAAAATATAAAGGATACTTGCCAAGAGGGTTGTACAGAAAAAAAAAAAAAAGAAATGTTTTAGCCTGGGGTGTGATTGCACCTGAGGTGTGAGGTGTGAATTGCTGAATGCAGCTTTTTTAGGAAAGATGGATGCAAAACGAGGGAGCTGCTGGCACTGTTTGAGTGATACGAGAGCTCAGTTTAGTCTACGTTACTTGGAATTGGCTTTTAACTTCTGCTGCTCTATTATCTGCACTGGTTTTGACAGTAACTCAACAAAAGTAGGAGCCAGCTGCTCTGAGGGGTCTGTATGCCCAACCTGGGTGTGCAGTCCAAGTCCAGCCTGGTGTGTAGCTGGCCATGTGCGTGCACAGATGCCCCTTCTGTGCACACAGTTGCTGTGCCGGTGCCAAGACGTGTGGGGTGTGCAGTTTGTGCAGGCACATATGCAAACAGGTAACCTGAAAATCGAGTCTTGAAAGTATTAGGGTTATTACCAGAGACGTAGTTCACCTCGGATCTGTTTAATAATAGCATTTTGGAACGAGCCAATCCCAATGATTATGAAAAGGGACCTGCAAGGTTCCGTTCATTTTGAATACAGTGCATGGACGCTAGGCTCTGGTTCCCTGCCTTTCATCCTTGGGTAGTTATTTATTTCCATGCAAACTGGACTCTAAAGGCTGCTGAACTGGAATTCAGTTGTCCTGTGTTGCTCTGCTGATGTGAACAGACCACTCCTGAAAGGTGAGGGAGCTCTATTAGCTGTAGAACCAGCCCGACTCTGGTTCTACACACGTGTGAAAGGCTGGGGTCAGGATTATTCTGATTGACTGAAACACTCAGGCTTAGTAAAAACGTCTTTGTTTCACCTCTGAATGGAACTGATATCCAGTAGGCAGTTCTCTGCTCTTGATGACAGTGAACACTCAGTACAAATGATGTAATACTAGGTTGCTCAACACTTGACATGAAAAAAAAGCTTATAAAAATTGGATATGGGAAGGTTTACTGAGAGAAACCATGGCAAGCTACCAGGAACTCTTCTGGGGGAGAAATAACCGCCCTAAGAAAGCAAAGTCCAGAGCACCTCTGTGGACTGGGCTGGCCAGAAGTGACAGTGAGAAATGGTTGCTCTAGAAGCACAGGGAATCCAAAGTGCTCTTGGAAGAAATGGATGGATGTGAGATGCTAGTGCTCTGAGCTGTCCCAAAGCTACTTTAGGCCTAATACCTGGCCTTTTTCTTACAAGATAGGAAAAACAATGGCTTGAATTTTCTTTATGCGGCTCATTGCCATCTGGAGTACCTTCCTGGACCTTCCTGCTAACAGGCAAATTGCCAAAAATAGCTTCTTCTGATACCACAGGGCATGAGAACCGGAAACATAAGGCCAGTGCAACATAAGGTGTTCACCTCCTGTTGCTTCACACACCTTCTGTCCCTTCCCCTTCCAGGCACAGGTAGAAGAATCCTCTATGAGGGGACTTATCTGCACTTATTTGAACCTGGGCAGATGTTTTGCATGGTCCTTCATGACCTCTGAACCACTGAGTGCATCAAACAAACTACAGATATCGGCTGCTTCATGGCATCGTGACTAGAGGGAGGTACATCCACGTTCTACCACAGAAATACAGCTCTTGGTGCCTGCCAGCTATCCAGGAACTCATGAAGTTAAAAACCCTAATCCAGGTACCTTTGAGTAAGTGACTGGAGATAAGCTGAAATGAACCATCATTTCTGTGGTGATCCTTTCTCCTCGAGCACTGACAGCTTTCCTGAGTGCTGTCATCTCAAGGGAAGGCACTGGGGCTACCACATCAATCATTTCTGAAGTGTTGTCAAGCCTGATGGGGCAAGAGCAAGCCTGAGCTGGGGATGCTGCTGCCTGTGTGTGAGCTTTCTGACTTAACAGCTTATCCACTGGACCCAAACAGTGCGACAGGAAAACAAAGCAGCAAAATCCTAGCTGACAAAAGTGGATGGAGGCAAGCCAGGATTAGAACAACAAAAAAAAAAACCAAACCAAAGCTGCATATAAAATATAGATCATCTCAGCCCCGTTAAAGAAAAAAAAAAGAAAATGGATTCCTGTGTGGCCAGGGGAAGTCTATTCAGTAGTGGGGACCTTGATTTATGTCCCCTCTTACGACACTGAAACACAGTGGGGAAGGCAGAGCTGTCTATTCAGCACAAAAAAAAAATAAAAAAATAGTCATGTTTGCTTTTCATTTAGAGGGAGGTGACATGAGACAACCTCTGGTTCATGGTGTCCTGTCTTGGCTAAGGAGTAGCTTTGATCTCTTGTCTGCTGGGCTGTGTGTGTGTGTGGTGAAAAGGTGCTGACCCAGGAAAGACCCTGAGAGGGCGACTTTGGTGCAGAGCTGAGGTTTTCTTAGGCTGGTCCATGAGCCCACCAGTTTACATGTGGTTTCAGAATGCAGACAGTGTACACAGCTCGGAGACTGAAACATATCCCAAGCACTGTTATGATAGCTGTGGAAATGGAAGTCACTGTCTGCGGAGCCACAGCAAGATGGATCAGTGCTGGCAACATCCTCTGTTCAGGGAGGGGCACTCCTGGTGCTTGGGCACCAGCCAGAGGTTCAGACTTGGGAGTAAAATGTGCTTCACCAGAGCTGTTCAGCCCCACAGGATGACTTCACTGTGCTAAATTTCTTCTAGAGGGAACCACTGGCTGGTGCAGGTGTCCAGCCTCCCAGCTTCTGGCATGGGGGGGAAGGTGCCCAGCCTGGGACAGGCTTTCCTAGTGGTGCTTGGATTCATGGATGGATCTACCTGCTGAAGCCTTAGGAGTTGGAGCTTGTGTTGGTGCAGCAGGGAAGGGGCCTGGCAGAGGCAAGGGCTGGCCTTGGCCATCTGGCCAGGGTTTGACCTGGCACTGACACCAACAGGGACGGAAATAAGTGAGGTGGTGGGAAGTTGTGATGCAGGCTAACCACAGAGCAAGAGCACGGGCTGCATTTGTCCACAACACCCACATGCCATGGGAATGGCACTGCTGATGCCTGGGAAAATGGTTTGCCATCCTGTCTGTCCCTCTCTTCCCCCATTTTTTCCTTGTGGTATCATTCCTGGCGAGCACTGACTGAGCAGATGTAGCACACTGAAGCTTCAGTTAGGGCTTGGTTAAGTTTGGCTCCAGTGGTATCTAAACCCCTTGTCCCAGAAAGGGTTTTGACCGTAGCTTTCACCCTCTTCCTAACCTACACGTTTATGTTTTTGCTTATTAGGAATTGCAAGATGCAAAAGGGCCCTGGAGGCTCAAGGGCTGAGGCACTGAGTGGGGAAGGGCACCACGCTCACCAGAGGCAAGGCTGCAACGTCTGCCTTTGATCTCACCATCACTGATGTCCAGCCTAAGGTTTCAGCCAAAAAAACTCCACTTAGGCCACCGGCTGCATTTGTGTAAGAGTGAACTGAGAGAGGGCATATGTGGTTTTGTTCCTTGGAAGCTGTTTGGAGGTTCCTAGAGCTTTCTTGGACACCTTTACATGGATAAGGACTAAGTTGTTTCTACTCAAAAGTCGATGTAGCTGTTTGTACTGAGGCAATGTCTTCTCTGATTAAAGATGTTTGTTCTGTTATTGGTAGTTGTAAAGAACTTTTTCCTGAAATTTACTGTTTTCTCCCACAGTACTGGTTTTCCTTGTCTTTTAAATTAAAAAAAGAAAATCAAAATTAATGTCATCTCTGCTTTTCTATATATTCATCATATATCTCAAATCTTTCCTACAGAGTAATAGTGGGTAGTTGATATTTTAGTCCTAATACACAGTAGCAACTAAATCTAAAGAACTAGATTTGTCCACATCTTTTTTCTTGTTACATCCTGTCAGGCAGTCCTCCAAATCAGACTGCTCTTTTACCTCAGAAAACTGAAACATTCATTCACAAGCTAGTGTGGCATTATTAAAAACAAACCCCACCCTTTTCTGAAAGAATAAGTTTGAACTATGAACCATTCAGTCCATTTCTGCCTTCAGAAACTGAAACTTCACAAACTTCAGAAATTCTGCCTTAATAAGCTGTTAGCCTGAACTCCAGCTCTGAGAAGGGGACAGGGGAAGGGACCTTTCTCATCATCTCTCAGATTAATTCTTAAAGCTTTGAACCAGTTAACCCTGTCTTTATTGTTGTTGCAGCACAAACTGACCCAAGGGGATGTCTGGAGTAAACCACAGGCAAGAGTCTCTCCTCCCAGAGAGGACATCAGTCCTGGAAGAAGCTGGTGCTGGAGTGCAGAAAGGGGTGGGCAAACCCAAGACACTGAGGCATCAAATACACCAAATGGATGTGGTGAGTGGAGAAATAAATTCGGGAAAACAGAATGTTTTTCAGTATGATGATAGGTGCTTTATATATATAACAAAGAAATATATATATAAATAAAAATATGCATGAAACCTCCCCTTTACCAGAGCTGAGTGCCTAATTGCCAAGCCCTAGAGACCTAGAGAGGTCAAGAAAAGCATGACAGAAGTCACAGGAGATGAGGATAATTAGCATGATCAGAGTTTTGGTGCAGGCAGGAAAATAGACCAGATGGAATATCTTGCTAAGAAACAACAGGCTTTTCAAAGACCTGAAGTATATTAATTAGTTGAAGGACAAAACCCCTTTAGTTTTAGCCAGAGACTGCCCAATCTGCCATCTTCCACGTTATTTTGGCAAAACAAGCAAAGCACAATTTCCTGTGTTACTCCAGCTCACCAACTCAGGAGCTCCTTTTGTTTTGGGAACAGGCAGGCTAATGAGAGATGCTGAGGCTTAGCTCAGGTGTCAGGGCCGGCTGCCCTGTGATGGGGGAAGAGAGTTCTGATGGAAAGCTGGCAGTCCCACGTTTTAGGGTGAGCTGTGGCACTGCCCTGGCGCACAGAGGAGCAGCCAGGTTGGGAGCAAGGAACGTTTGCATCGTCCCTTGGCTCCCCCTTGCCTGCTGGGCTTCCTTCTTGCCTGAGTGGCAAGTGATTACAGGCTGCAGCTGCTAATTGTTTCAGACAGTGGTTTGAACCTCTGGGGAATCAAAGCCATAGCATTTCTCCTCTGGACTCTTGACTTTGTGCTTTAGGTGTTTGCTACCGGTTGAACAGGCCAATAACACGCTGAGCAGCAGCCTGTGTCATCCAAGGGGGTTGAAATTAAAGCCCTGAACCTTGTTCCTCTCTACAGGCCCCTGAAAGAGAATAGTAATCAAAATTGATTTAATATTCTTGGGCTGAATATCGAATTTCTCCTCAGCCCTTATCCTCAGAGAATACAATGTACTTGTTAGCCTCAGAAGCCGCTTGAGTGGGCGAAGCGCAAACCAAAGAACCAAATTCTTAATCTGTAAATGTCTGGGGAGAATATTAGGGTTTTTATTGTTTCCCTGTCAATAAAATGCAGGAAACAGTCCTAACTGCCCCACCTCTACAACTTCCCAATTATTAATCACAACAAATGTCCCTTCTTTGGTTTACTCCTGCAAAGGGATTATTCCAACATGTCCCACAGTTCAGCATATTGAACAGGACAGATCCAAACCCTGTTCAACCAAATGCAAGGTGCCTTCATGTGATGCTGCCTCAGAGTGTGAGCTGACCTCTCCCAGAGAAGACAGTGCACTGCACTCTATTATGACCTGTATGAAAACACCCAAATAGTCTTGGAAAAAGGGTTATCAGAAAGCATTCACTGGAGCTGGCAGGAAAGCACACTTTGCCAACGCTTGTTTCATAAATATTTATTTTAAAAATTGAATTTTGTGAGTTTTCAGATGAAAGAAGCCATAAAACAGTGAACAGAAACTTCAAGATTGAATTTTTTATATATATACTCCTTATAACCTCTTTTTATCCTTTTTCAGTTTGAAAGAATTGAAGAAACTAAAATGTAAAAAAAACCTGTCTCAGCCAGAATGCAGAGCCAAGGCCAGGTTTCCAGAAGAATGAGTCAGTAATAAGGAAACCTACGGCTTGTAACCAAAATGCCTCGAGCTGTTATCATAAGTTATCTTGAATAAACTATGTATTGTGTACTTCTTGAAGAGCATGACCAAAAACTCACTGAAACAGTGGATCTCCAAGTAGGTATGGCTAAAAGCCCAACTAATGTTTTATGCTTCTTTTTAGTTCATATCCAAAAGGATGTTTGTTTGTTTTTACTCATTCATTACTCACGGAAAAAAAAAAAACAAAAACCCAGTGAACTTAAATGAGGTTTACAATACAAAATTAAGTTTTCATTTTTTTTAGAGAGCACCTCCTCCAGACTGTAGAGAAATTGTTTCCCAGCATAGACGAATCTGTACTGATGTGGTCAAGATTTAAAATTTAGTAATGTACTTCCTCTACTGGGGAAGTTCTGAATTTCTTCAGTGCAGTGAATCATTCTGGTGGTGGAACCAAACACAACTCACTTATGTTGAATGGCAAAAGAACGGCAGAAACTTTCCCAAATTTGAAAATATCACTGAAAAAGAATAAAAGCGCAATTGTCTTCAGCCATTATGGGCTGCCCTGATTTGAATCATACAGGAAAATGCTTTGTTAATGGCCTTCTTCTTTTACTCTTCATTGGCAGCAGACCAAACCAAACCCTTTTCTTTGTTCTCTTCCTTTATGCATTGCTTTTCCATCTGGTTTTAAAAGAAGCTGGTCCTGTGGGTTAGCAAAGATGTTGAAATACTGGAGATCTGGGGTCATTTCCACAGATTTCCTGAACAGCTATGGAGTGATCACTATACCTCCACTACTATTTTGTGAAACAGGAATATTCCACTTTACCTCACAGGGCTGTCACTAGAAAATTTATTTATTTCTGTAAGATGTCCAGCTACCACTGGAATATTCCAGGCATACATATTTTGTATTTTTCTTAACACGTGTGTGCTGTGTAGAGTTTAAGCTAATAAGTCCCAACGACGATTCATGATGATTCATGAGAGGAAAAAATTTGAATAGATTTAAATGCATACATGCAAAAGAAACATGTGAGGCCTCCCAGAACTCTTGGAAATATAGATGTGAGAATTCCTTTAGGTGTAATGCTGGAAGTCTCCACGTCAGACCATATCGGCAGGTGCCAGGCAGAAGGAGCCAGCCAGAAAGACTGATTTATGCGTCTTTGAGCTGGCAGACCCCAAAGATTGCAGCCCTGCATCACTCCAAACCGTGGGGCGGGTGGTGGGATGCGCTCCACTACCACCACCATCTGCTCTGAAACACAAGTAGAAGGCTTATTGCTCTGTGTTCTGGACCTATGGACATTTTTTTTTGTTTTATACCAGCTTCTCCAAGTTTGATTTTCATTTTATTCCCCATTTTATTCCCCTCCTTAGAGTATTATTTACAACTGAATAGCAAAATGTTATAGGCTGAGCTGACAGGGCACTAAATATAGAAAGAGCAAGGCAGTTCCCCACTCTAATCATCTCCTTCTGCTTTTATTCAGCTAGTAAATGATGGGCCACAGAGGGAATTGCCATTTGTCCCTAGGAAATGCATGTCAAAGGAGTTTAAGTGCTACATCCTGCCCACACCAAGGGAAGTTAATTTAGGCTTGACGTAGCAGCACTGGCTTTTCCTAGCGCTGAGGAGTTGCAGATGAGATCTTTGTCCTTCAGCTGAGTGCCACAGAGCCCGTGTTTTTGAATAGGGTATTTACAATGGCAAATGGCAGCATTTCTAGCCTGAAGTAACAGGCAAATTTCAGCCAAAAAACTGTGGCATTCATTCACATCATCTCCCTCGCTGACCTCGTTGCGGACATACGCCTCTCTTGGCCTTGGGAACCAGGCCATGCCTTGGCTGGTGGCTCAGCTCTGCCCCACCAGGACCTGGGCCAGCCTCAAGGCTGCCATTTGCTTTGTTTGCGCTCTAGGCTCGCTCCTCTGACTTTCCTCCCCCGAGCCAGCTGACTCGCCTGTGCTTTTTTACCTCTGCCAAGTCTGCTTTGCTTGCCTTCTTTCAGGTCTGGAGCTGTTCTGCTGCCTGCTCTTTTAACAGCTGTCCAAGCGTGCAGTAATAGTTGAACCAACGATACGTCTTCGCCAGCTCTGGTCACTTGGGCCTTACAAACTTGAACACAGTGTGCAAAAGTTGAAGCAGCAGCTTCGCTGATGGGGCTTAGCCCCAAATCCACGCAAATCCGAGGTAATCTGGAAGCAGCTCACTGCTGCTGCCTTAAAATCAGCGTGAGGCGGCTTCAGATTGAGATGGGGGCTGAAAGGAGCTGGGAGCTGCGTGCGTGCCTTGACAGAGAAAGTTTGTGATCTAAAGGTTTGGAAATCTGCATAATGAAAACTGCCAGAAAGTTTAGTGCAGCAGTTCTGCTTCTCCCCGTGCAGAGCTACAGGGCACAGGTTAAGGCTCAGCTCCAAGAAGCGAGCGAGGTATTGCAATGCAAAGGAGCAGAGGAAATGCTGAGTACAAGGATACCAGTTAAAGTTTCTGTCCAGCCTAAGGGTTGTTCATGTATTTTATTCACTGGCTGATTAATGTAAAATATGAAAGTATTCTGCCTGGCAAGCAGGGAGCAGAACTGCAGTCTCCACCCCTCCCAAAGGATGACTTAAATATGAAGCTATGGTGCCATGCTCTTCCTTTCCTTCTGCCTGACCAAGTGCATTCTTAATTCTTTAATGCGAAGTAGGAAGGCACCAAAATGAAGAGCTCTCTCTTGCTCCAGAAAAGCCTCCTGGGAACACCAGCAACTCCCCTCAGCACCTCCTGGGGAGTTAAAATCACACACGTCACGTTCTAGGTGACCACCTAACCCTGCAGTAGAGAAAGAATGGGGTTCCACCTCCTCCCTAGCTGTGAGCTGGAGCACAGCACCAGATCCCATGGCATTTTGTACCCAGGCAGTCCCAGAGCCAAGCCACCAGCCTGATTGCACAGGACCCGCGGGCAAGAGCAAAAGCACAGGTTTAGTCACCCAAGGATATGAGCTCCTCCTCCTTTAAACATATTTTGGAAAGTCACCATTCAGCAAGAATTGCCTCGTGAATGTACGAAATACAGATGATGATTATTATAGTTGTCTTCCAAACCTGAAAACTGAACACGCTGTTTACTTTATTCATTACAGGCAAAGCATTTCAGAGCTGCTCCTCCTGAGGTGCTAAGGTCACTCACTGTGGTGTTTCTGTTGCAAGCTTACTGTGTCCCAAGTCGCCAGTAATTTCCAGTTAAAACTCTTCAGATGAACACAACGAAAGCCAATGAAAAACAGGAGAACTGTTGATTAGAAATGCTTCCCTGTTCCTGCCACCACTGAAAGCAGCCGGCAATCTGCTCTGTTTGCAGGGTGAAACAGAGTACAAACTTTTTAATCCTCAATTCGGAGTTCACCTAAAAGATTTAGGGCCAAATATTCCTCCTTTTACACCAGTGTAAATTTAGGGAAATTTGATCCAAGTTAATGTACTACCAGGTGGCGGATTTTGCCTCAGATCTCATTATTTTGGGGCTTTTATTTATATTCAGCCACTGTGTGTATACACATATACAAAGCAGTAATTTTTGCCAGCAATGAGAGAGTGGAGTTTGCTATATAAATCGGTATTTCTCAGTCAATATGTTGCAACCCCTGAAGGGGTTATAAAAACCATCTGGGGGCTTGTAAAGAACTGAAAATTTTATAACAATCTAAAGCAAAGAAAATGTCATTTCTTCCACTCTCCATAGAGCAGCACCATTCTCTTGGCAACCTGTCAAAACCATACATGAAACAATAAATTCTATAGGCTTATCACTTTTACCATTACTTTTTTACTTCAGCTTTACAAAACACCTATGGGAACTCGCAAGTTTTTTGGTTGGTTGGTTGGTTGGTTTTGTTTGGTTTTTCATTGGTTTTGTTTTTGGTTTTTTGTTTGGTTGTGTTTTTTTCTCCTTTTATATAGGATTTCCAATCTGAACTGCTTGAGAAATGCTGCTCTAAAATTTTTGGCCTCAAAAGGCATTAGATTTCATTAAGGGCCTCCGCCTTGGTCTTCTCTTAAGCTGCTTGTTAAAACTACGGCCTATTTTGTCAAGCTTAGGCTTGTTTGTGTTGGAGCCAGTTTTTATATTTCATCATGACTTTCAGCCTGTCAGCTTCCTCTTTAAGCTTAAATCATACAGGGAAACATCAACATTTCCCTTTGTGAGAAAAGATGTTTTGCTTCAAATGGAAAAAATGGATAAGATTTCCTGTATCCTCATTAGCAATGTGGTGTATGGTTTGAAATCTGCCCTTTCTAAGGTGAGATACCATCTGAAGAACCTCTGTGCTTTTAAGTGTAGCCTCACAGCAGATGCAACTTGTCAGTGAATTTTGCTTTCATGTGCTCATCTTTCATCTCTGTGCATAGGTACTTATCTATGAAATTAATTTTGGTAGCAACTAAGTGTATCCTACCTAAAGGATTCAGAAATAAAAGCTCAGTGGGTTGTTTTTTTTTCCCTGCCAGGATGAGATGGGCCACACAAGGACTGGGCAAGCATCAGAGCTGGTGAGGCTCTGAGACCCTCAGAGGGATAGGGGGGGGAAAGGAGGGGATGGTAGTGCTCCCCTTTTGGCAGCTGTTCGGTTGGGTGGGCCAATCTCATGCAGCTTCACCCCAAACTCCTCTTGGCTTCAACTCTTTTTGCCTCGTGCTTGAATTTCCACAAATTTGTTGATGCTGAGTACTTAATAGGTGCGGTGCCTCTTTCCAAGAAGTGTGACTAGTTAACTGCTTAATGGGCACAAGTTTGATCACTCAAACGACTCGCTAAAAAGAGGAGAAAGTGATTTCTTGCCTGGGTGGGAGGTGGTTGCTAGAGACTGAATGAGCTCTGGGCTACATGGCAGCAACTAAAGGGAGGAACAGCACTTCTGGCTGCTGCTCTTCAGCTCTAATTTCACCGGATTGGAACTGTGCTGTCCAAACGGGGTGTAATCAAAACTGCGCCCATTTCATGGGAATGGTTTGGAATGCAACTTCTTTATCCCCGTCCTATTTCTACTGAAGACAGATTACAAAGTTTGTACATGCAAAGGATGGGTTCAGATGCAAGCTGAGGTTGTTTGGGGGCTTGGCTGTTGGTCTTCGGGCTTTCAGAAGACTAGAACCAGGGTCTTCCCCAAGGTCTGAGTTCAGCTAGCTAGTCAGGGTCTGGCTTTTCTGCTGCCTTTCCACAAACCAGATGGTACCAAAATGATCCTCAAACCTCTCAATTATATTTTTCCATGTAGTTTTCATGATACTGAGCGGCTGGGCAGGAGATCTGACATGGTCTACACAGCTTTCTGTCTTCACCCCGAGAGAAAATGGATGCTCAAAGGTCATCTCTGCTAACGTGAAACGTCATGCAAAAGGCAGGTGGGTTTTTTTGTTGTTCTTTTAATTAATCTCTATTCTCAACTCAGAAATAGATTTGTGTAGGAAAGATGGTATGAAACATTTTAGGAAAAGAAGCCAAACTTTAATTATAATAAGAAACCGGAGCTATTTAGTAAATAGCCTAAGAAATGTCCAGCAGCTGGTGCTGCCCACGAAGAAGCCATTCCTGGACATCCCAGCCTGCAGGTGCCAGCACCTTTTCTCAGCCAAATTCCCCCTGCCCTGGATGAGACTGAGCTCCCTGCCTCCGTGTACAGCCACGGTGTGCCAGCTCCCTCATCCCTCTTTCCAGCATTCTGATTTTGCCCAGGCACAGGGGCCCTCCACTGAGAGAGCCCACCTTGATGAACACACGGCTCTCCTTGGTAAAGACCAAGAGCAGCTGCCACTGCTGCTGCTCTGGCTCATGCCAGGAGATGGGTTGTTTTGATTTTTTTATCCAGAAGAGTCCAAACTCCTGAGGGAAGAAATGTGGTTTACTGCATACTCATCCTGTTTCTTCAAAGCTGGACTGTGCCATGCATGAAAAATTTTTTGGAAAATAGGAGCAGAAAGAATGACTTAACAAGGCAGCGTTGTCTATTGCTGGACCAACACACTGCCCGTTTCTCAGAAGTCAGCAGCAGCACCGTCTCAGTACAACGAGTGGAAATCGCTTCTTAAGCTTTGTCAGCCGACGAGTCCCCGGCTGTCAGTCGGTGTTAAGGTCCACACGTGTTCTCCCGGGGATTGCACTCCTGTGTTGCCACTCTGCTGTGCCCATGCTTGTGCTGTTATGCTGGAGCAGCAGCTTGCCTCGGATCCCTTACGCTGTTCGTGAAGATGAAAACCCCACTGCCATACGAGGGTCCTCGTCTGAGGCATCTCCTCGTCCTCGCTGCTAGAGGACGCGGGTGCAGTGGTGGGTGATGAGAGGAGGTGCCCCTTGGGCCGAAATCCTCCAACCTCCCACCACGCCACTGCCCAGGAAGGGGCCAGGAACGCCGCTACATTTGGCTTCGGTGGTCTCTGTGCCCTCGCCACCCTCTGGCAAGACTGGCCCGGGCACCAGCACTGCTGCCTCGGCTGCTCTTTCTCGCCGGCGGGGCTGGGGAGGGTCCCCAGGGCAGGGGCACATGATGGGGCGAAGGGATTCTGCTGGGACACCCCGGGGTTCCTCGGGGCGGGCTCGGGCCGCGCATCCCCCGTGCCCGGGGCGGGTATGCGGGGCGGGGCGGGGCGGGGCGGCCGCGGGCCCCATAAAGGGCGGGCGGCGGCGCCGCGTTGGGGCCGAGCCGTGCGGGCGGAGGGGCAGCGGCGGCGGGCGGGAGGAAAGGAAAGGAAGGGAAAGGAAAGGGCAGAGCGGCGGGCGAGGTGAGTGGGTTCGCCGTGCCGAGCACGGAGCGGGAGGGCCGGAGGGGACGGGAGCGGAGCATCCAAAGTTTCGCTGCTTACACCCCGCGCCCGCGGTGGTCGCTCCGGCGGCTCCCCGGCTGCGCTGCCCGCCCTCTGCTCCCGCAAGTTTCCCGGTGCGTGGGCGCTGCGGCGGGAGCGGGGCTGCTGGCGCGGTGAGTTTCTCCTTCCTGCGTGTTGGCTTTTCTTTTTTTTTGAAGGCAGAGGGTTTTCCTCCCGTGGGAAGTGGGTTTCGTGGCCGGCAGCCCCCCCCCCCCCCCCGTGTCCCTGTATCCCGGCAGGGCGGGATCGCAGCATCGCCGCCGCGTCCCGGGCGGTGCGGGAGAGGCGGCCCCGGCTGCGCTGGGAGAGCTCGGAAACTGCGAGTTGCCCGCTTCGTTCGTGTCTCCTGTCTGCTGGGAGAGGGAGCTTGCTGTTCTTGTACTAAATGGAAGTAATAAAAGTCCGAAATTCGGTCAGTAAGGAGATTTTCTTTGCGTGTCGAGGGATTGAGTAACGGGGGAGCAGCGTTTACAGCCACTGCTGTTTGGGAAGGAGGTGGTGATGTCCTGATGCTGAAACGGGGTTTGGGTAGGGTCTGGTGGCATCGCATTATGTGCCGAAACAGGTTAGCTAAAACTCCGACCCTGGCTCCCTTTAGACTAATCTAGGAGCATCCTTCGTGTACTGAGTTCTGGGAGGATTTGGAAATGCAGAGTACAACTCAGGAGAGAGTCTTTTGTCTCTTGGTTAAAACGGTGTTCGGTATCTTGGCTCAGTACTGTGCGGTGTAGGAGAATCTTCACAGAGAAGTTAAACCTTTGGAGATACTGTTGTGCTAATGAATGGGTGTTGAAATGTCATATGTCCCTTAAAACTGGGGAATAATCTCTCTTTATGGATTAAAGGCCTCAGTGTGATTTATTTTTCTCCCCCTTTCTCATGCCCTCATATGATTCTAAAGCATGGCTTGGCTTTTGTGGTTTTAATTGCATTCTTGGGCAACTTCCTGAAAGAGAAACCTGGTAGAAGGATTTCTCTTTTTTTTTTTTTTTTCCCCCCCCACTGCACTGAAAAATGACCTCTTCTTCCTTCACTTTCTCGTGTGTGAGTATTTAGTAATGCCTTGCCCCCAGCTTGCCACAGGAATTCATTAGAAACCTGGTTTCATAGGGACTATTCACCAAATGTACGTAGGTGTAAGCAGCTGTGCTGCCGTATAGCTTGCAAAAACGGGAGAAGCTGCAGACATCCATGAAGAAAGTGAAAAGCCGCTGCAATGCCTGCTGAGTGATCAGATGAGTCTTTAAAGCATGCGAGGAGAAGAGCGGCACAAATAAAAAAGCAGAATGATTAAGCAGATTAATTCAATTACATATAAAATGTACTAGCTTGGAGTTTTAGAATTTTATGGGGTGTGATAAAACTTGTGGGAATAGCAGCTGTTTGGCACAGGAGTGAACTTCTGTGTAATGAGTGCTAGTCCGCAGCTTTTTACAACGGTAGACAAGTTGTATGTCAGACAAGCTGTAAGCAAATTTTTTTTCAGTGCTCTTAAGATGCTGAAAAGCTGCTTATCTGGGCATTATTGTTTTATCTGCTTCCCTGGTATCAGGGTGATAGAAGAACTCTGCTTTGAGTGGTGGTATGGTCATCACTACAGTCACATATACATGTCTATATATAGCTCTGTGTATCTCGTGTGGGAGGCAATAGAAACTCAAGTCAGTACAAAAAAGAAAACAACAGAAGCCTGCAGTGGATTTTGTCTCAAGGTGTATACAGAAGCGTTGAAGCTTCTGTTTGGTGTTGTCATTGACAACCAGGAGAATGGCTTGGCTTAGTGGCATGTGGAGACTTTGTGTGGGTCTCTAAATTGCACAGCCAGGAGCGTGTTCCAGCCCTAGAGCTTCTGAACAGAATACTGCTGAGCAGAAAAATGTCAAGCAGGGAGCCCAGTAAGTTGAACTAGGCATTTTTAGACTAAATTGAGGTGTGTGTGTGTTTATAAATACATCAAAATAACCAGCTCGCCTTATTGCTAGGAATTACTAGTGGAAATGGGGGATCAGAGGGAGCTCTGGTTGGGGATCTGTGTTGCTGCTCTGATGGTGGGCTCAGTATCTACCTGGCTTATGCAGCTGGTTGTGGCTTTTGATTCTTGCTAGGCAACTAGCGTGTGCCCGTGCCTGAAAAAGCTGAGGCTCAGTGGAAGGTTTTTCTTGGAAGCTGGAGTTGGGGTTGTCTGGACTGCTTGAATTGCTTAATCACAAGCATGCATGAGAGAGCGTGCTTTTGTAATAGTAATTAGGGGGAAATTCGGCCTAATCATCAAAACATTTCCAGTTACTTGGTCTGTTAACTGGATTCTACTATTCTCTAGGGTCAGAGGTTTTATACATGAGAAGACAAGGGGAAATATGGATTAGTCATCACTAATCTGTGAAGTGTTGCTAGATCCAGTCAGTCATCTTTATGTGCCTCTGGGCATCTTCCCAATCACCTGTGACATAGTTTACAAATCATGTTTTACTGCAAATTGCTGGTTTGTAAGTGTCATGTAATTCAGTGCACCTATACCAGCCATAAACAGCTTTTCAATAAGCAGAGTGATGTAAAGAATTATCTCTTTTCAGCTTTGAGGAACAGGTAGCAGTAGCATGCAGTAATCAATCACTGACGGGCAAATTTAAAGATGTAAACAATGTAAATGTTATGAAAACATAAGAAAGTTTATTATTATTATTATTATTAAAGTAGGGAGCTTCCCTGTGTAAAAATATGAGAAAGCTGAATATGTTCAACCATGTGCGTGCTCAGGTGTGTCTCCTCTAAGATGGTTAAAGTGGTGGGGTGGGAGGAGAGCAAAAAGAGATGAAAGTAAAGGTGGTGGCATTTTATAACTGTAGCTGCATGAATGTTTGGGCTGGCATGCTATGGAAAAAAAGCTGTCCTGTGTTCTTTTTTCATGTCTCTCTGTAGTGATAGGTTCTAATCCACTACTGACATGATTACTTCTGCGAGCAGGGGTGAGGTCTCTGCTCAAGTGAGAGTCAGTGGTCCTGGACAGGGAGAGGATGGAGCAGTTTTAGTGGCAATGCTAGTATTAGCCATAGGTTCTTGAGCTGTTTGTCATGGCTTTGAAATAAACTTCAGTGCTACCTGAAATGCTGTATTTGTCCTTCAGCACCTCTTCTTGAGTGGTGTCTGTGGAAACGTGCATTTTGGCACCTTATATCTGTGATCTGGTGTGCACCTTTAATAGCCAGAAAGAGGTTTTTCTCTTATATTTTCAGGCTGAAATCAGAAGATGCCTTATGCTGGGGTCAGATAAACTGCTTTGTGGCATAATTAAGTATGAAAGCACATTCATCTTGTGGAATTATCTCCCCATGTTGAAAATCCCAGTCTTGCTGTCCATACTCATCAATGTGATGTGAAGTGTGGTCTTCAGGCAATCTCCTGTTGTCTTCCTGGGCTTTGGAAGCTGTGGCCTGAACTCGTTTTCACGGTTCCATGATACTAAAAAGAATTGTGGAAGGCATCAAGGATGATTTCCAGTGAGTTCTGAAGTTAAGGTGCCTGCTCAAGGCTGTGCATAGGTAGTGGCTTCAGCATGCAGGTAGGATTGTCTGTGAGAATTATTAGCTGTTAAGGTGCAGCTGTAAATCCCACTGGGGTCTCCAGAAGCACTGTTGAGAAATGCTGGTATATCTTAGCTCTCTTAGTTTGGCTGATGTATAGATGATGTGAATTTACGTTCATCAGTTATGTGGCTTTGGCCAAGACTAGTTTCTTACTTAAATGCTGTCTGTATTGTTTAACAGCTTGCACTTTAAGCTTGTTTTGCTGCAGAAGGGCATTTTGAGATATTTAGTGATGTTTCTCACCGCTTCTGAGAGGCGCTGTCACCTGGTCTGAAGTGCCAGCTTCTCCTGGCCAGAGGCTGAGTGGATTTTGTGGTTTCTTGTTTTCGTGGGAGAGGGGCAGTTTGTCACTGTCTCTGGCAGGTTACAGGTACAAAACCAAGAGGAGAACTGAACATAACTAACTTTTCTGTTCTGTTATCTTCTTACTTTACACCCCCAAGTAATCTAAGAAATGCTGTGTAGAATTTGGTGGATTATCTGTTAGCTCTATGTCTCCATTTTGCTGTATACCTTCCTCTTCCAGGAGTAGTTCATGTTGCTTTCTCAGCACTGAAACAAGCTTGAGGCCTCGAGCTGCTCTGGCAGCTCGGCTGAAGAGGCTGCTTTCCCAGCTAATTGCCTACTTCCTCTGCAGAGGTTCATCATCTGCGTTACAGAAATAGTGATGGACTCTGCAGAGGCTTCTCAGCCAACACAGCTCACAACTCAGCCTACAAACTTTCAGGCTGAACTGAATCAGATGGTTTAATATACCAGGTCGTGACCTGCTCTTGCAGAATTCACGTGCGTAGTTAATATTCAGTTGTCCCTTTTTTTCCTATGGAAATTTAAGTCTTGCCTTTCCAAAAACGTGTAGTAAAGCCAGGGGGATCATTCAGAAGTGAGGTGAGATTACAGAAAAAAGAGTGTGTTCTCTTAAATACAGGTCTTTAAACAGCTGGCAATTCTCTTATTAACTGGTTAATGTGAGTCCTCTTGCAGATGACTGAGGAGGTGTCTATCTGAGCATATGGAGAGTTCCCAGCACAGTGCTTCATTCCTACATCCCTACAGCATCTGTGACTGCTGGTTGCATTTGTGGGTGGCTGGTTCTGCTTCTGAAGCCGGGAGGAGGGGAAAAGACAAATATATGTAAAAGTCTATATGCTGTAAAGAGAAATGTGAATGTCCTTCTCCTTTCTGGGCAGCCTTCAACCCAGTTCTGAAATGGCTGAGAAAAGGCCACTAAAAACCAGTATCTCATGTTCCTGTGAGCTTAAGTCTGTTCCAGTGATGCTGTCCTGGATACAGAAACTCAGTATGCTTTTTTCATCTTAAGTACTTATAACCTGGTTACATTACATTTGTGATCTAGTATTTCAGATGAGAAGATGGTTTCTAAGTTAGCTGGCAAATAGGAAGTGGTTGATTGCTAATGTTGTGCAGTATGATTAATAAATAAATAAAAGACAAGTCACCTCTTACTCTGGAGATCTCCAACCACAAGTACAGTAAATGGTTAGAACACTGTTCCAGGTAGCTTTGTCAGCTGGTAGCATTCCCAAAATACAAATGCCTAAAGTATCAGGTCTTGGCTATCAGTGAGTTCGTGTAAGTACAAGGTTTTATAGGAGTTCTTGTTATGAACAGAGAATGCTGGAGTTCCAGTTTATTTTTATGGTGAAAAGAGTGTATTGATTGCAACTGTGTAAATTTAGAGAACTGCCAACACTGTTATTGCCGGTGCCTTTTCTCTTGTAGGAGGAAGGATAAGTAAAAAACTTAGTAATACTGAATTACTTGCATTATTTTAAGTGGGGTTTCTTAAATGCCACTTAGAAGACTGGGAGCCTGTCTCCTCTAACCCAAGCCTGAATAGGCTTTGGTTAGATGCCATGTGGCTGGTATGTCCTGCTACCCCTTAGCTTCCCAGAAGAAGCTACACAGCTTCTTAGCTATATAGAAATCCTAATTTTCAGCTGTGCTGTAAACCAGACTGCACCATAGTGTGTGGCATGATGGGAACTGGGCTTCGTAGGGTGTTGTTTAGTAGGAAGTACAAGTACCTCTTCTGTAGAGTAACCTAAAAGGTGTAGCATCTGAAGGCAGACTGTCATCTATTTCCTCCTCTGCAGTAACTCACGTGCCTTGTCAAAGCTCTACTGAAATTCTCACTACTGGCTTGAGGACTCAGTTCTACACCTTTAGCTTTTCTTGTTTCTTATACTGATTTTTTTTTTTTCCTTTGCTTGTCAGTTCTCTAAGTCCCAGTGTTACAGATACTGGTATTTTAACCCTGCTGAAGAAGGATGTATACTGGAAAGCTCTTGGCATTCCATATGCTCCAAGCACAGCTTTCCACACAGTTTCCAGATGGCCATGGAGCCATCTCCACAGGTGCTGTTTCTAGTCTCAGCCTGTAGGTACAAGGCACAGGGCATGAGTCACTGGCCAGCAGATTAAAATTTACCTGGGGAGAGCTGAACCAAATTTGTTTCCCCTGCAGGGGGGTTGAGGTGCAAGAGTCATGGTATCAGGTGATGTCAGGGTACTTGCAACAAGTGAAACTGAGCAAGGGTGCTGGGTTTCCCTTTAGTATTTTTTAAGGAAGAAAGGAAGGTCAAATCCTATAGCAGAGGTGGGACTTAAGGTAAAGGTGGTGGTGAGGTATCTGATAAGATATCAGCCACTGTTAGTTCAACACCTCATGGAGTATTTACTTCATAAATGTGTACTTATAAAGCTCATTATCAAAGAGTTAATACCTTGTACCTTTATTAATGGGAGCTTGCAGTGCTGTAGGCTTGCCCTTGGCTCCTAATGAGCCCATGCTTGCATAAGCATTGTTAATGTATAGTGAATATGGGGACTGTGGTTCCATGAGGCGTTCCTTCCACACACACAGAAAAAAAAAAACCCTTAAAATGTGATCTTGAGTTTAGGCAATGGCTACGATTGTTGAACCCCTGATCCCTCTGCTGGGGTGAATCCAGAGCAAGAAGGTATAGCCTCACCACCATGTTGTGAAACACTGCTGGTGCTGCCTCTTTTGGGGAAACTGGTTCTGCAGCATTAGTCAGGATGAGCTGACTGCCCCAAGCTTGTTTCTTCATTATGTTAAAATAACCACATTGCATAAAGAACTGAAGATCAACCAAACCAATTCTTTAATAAAGGGACACCTGTGAATTAAAAACATACTTCTCTTTAACCTTCCTGATACTGTAAAACTAGATAATAGATCTTGGAGAATTCTGTGGAAATGCTGCTTTAAATACAGGAGTAAATAATACATAGGAACTTTTAACAACAGCAGTGAGAGAACGCAGATAAAATTTGAAAATTGTGGTAGAACTGTGCCCTGTCATATCAGCAAACTGTATTTGCTTCATGAAGCAGAGCTGAAGTTGGCTTTTTTAATTATGTAAAAACGAGAGATGGAAGTAAAAGCAAATGATACATAAATGCCTATCTGTGTTCTTGAAACTCTGAGCAGTGTGTGTGTAGTAGAGGGGTGAAGTAAAAAGCACTCTGGTCAGCTTTGCATGATGTGAAATTAGTCTTGGTAGTGAACTACCATGAACCACAAGCAAATGCTATTGAAGACGGATATGGGTGCTAAAATCAGTGTGTTTTAGGAACTGGAGACACTGTTCATGAGGACACAGAAAGTTTTCAGTGGAACTTGTCTCTCTGCACTTCACGCTTAACAAATTCCCCAGAAATGGTGGTGGTGGTCAGGGCTCTTCATAAAGCAGCACTGAACTTGCAGCTTTCTGCCCCTGTGGGAGCTGTGCTTGGACAAAGAGATGGTTCCTGTCTGGGACCAGCCCAGTTCAACAAGCCAGGGCTCTGATGGGAAATTCCTGCTTGGCATGGCAGGCCGGTTGGATACAGTGGAACAGGCGTTGCAGATGGAGGTGGCCCATCTTGAAACAAACACAAATGCACTAAAAAACTGGGAGGAATAGGAGTAACAGGAAGGTCTAAGGTCGAGAGATGAAGGACTAAGCCATTTACCACGCTTTTTGCAGTTGTGTGCAATGGTGGCTGTAGTGCCTGAAATCAGACCAATATCTTAACATACAAAATTAATTTTATTTTTTTTTTAAACCATCACTTCCAGCTTATCTCTGTGTATAAGTTGTTCATATCTTGTTGACAGTAACTCCCTCCTCTTCAAAGCAGGGTATGTACTGAGCTTTTTAAAAGCTAGCAATCATCCTTTCTTGGTAACACTGTGCATGTACTAAAACTTTCCAGCTCTTGAGTAATAATGGAAAGAGCTGTTAGATTAAAAAGGGAGAGCCAACATTCAGAGGACCTGGAGGAAGATGAAACATTTCCCAGATCTGTTGTGTGGAAGAAGCCACTCTGAACTCACTTGGATTCAGACCATGGTAGGAGAGGATGCTGAAGCTGAGGGCTTTGGGATGTAAGAAGCTTAGGCAGAAGGGGAGTTATGAACACCTATGAGGGGGAGAGGAGCCTCCTGACAGGTTTGAGTGTTTTAATTATGTTTAATATATATTTAATTATGCTGCCAAGCGGGCATCATCTGAAAAAGAAGACCCAGCATCTGACCTTCCCATTCCAACCAGAGTGGTCCCATTGCTTGGGAGAAACAATTGCTGTGTGCCCAGCCAGCTCCTTGAGTGACTGTTAACAGGTTTGGTTGAGTATTTATTCAGTCCTGCTGGAGAGAGCTGGTTAAATGCCTGAAGTGAAGCTGCTTTCTTTGAGCTCACATGTCAGCTGAAATAAGACTTTTAAATTAGTAGCCCAGATGGCACTGACATGGAAACATCAACATCTCAAACTTGGAGAGGTCCCTGAATGTTTGTTCCGGGCTGAGTTTCCCTGGGTACAGAGGCTGCCCAGTGCCTGCCACATGGGCTCAGGGGATCTGAGCTTTTTGAGCTTAATGCATGAGAGCAGCGATGCTGTGAGACTCTGCTGTTTAGTTTTAGTCTGTTTAGCTGTGCTTGCTGCTGTTTTGGTTACAGCTATTCGCAGAAGTGCAGTCTGGTGTGCGAAGCTTCCTGGTGGCTTGGTATGTCTTTAAAGAAACTGCAGAATCCATCTTGCAGCTGCAAGAAGGAGTTTTTTGGGTTATACGTTCTTGGTGTTGAAGTCAGGCTTCAAAATAAACTCCTGGAGGTGTCTCATAGGAAGTGCAGCCAGTATAGATATCTAAAAATCTATGTGCAGTTCATTATTTCTTCCTCGATTCACTTCAAAGTGTTCTTCAGGCTCTCTGGGACAGGTCTTTTCTCCAACTTAGATTTTAAACATGAGTATTTTTTCAGCTTATGTTTTGCCTCTGATCTTGAACCAAACTAATTTCTCTTCTTTCTCTCGGGAAGAGTGCAGCAGCTTGGTTTGGCTCTCTGAAAGCTGAGTCCTTCCTAAGCTAGTTCTTTCCTGGAGGGGGATCTTCATTCTTAGCAGTTTTTTGTGCCTGGAGCTGAGATGTAACTTCTCGCTGCTCTACCAAATGCCTTTCTAGACCCAGATTAAACAGTCCATATTAATATAACTTTGCTTTTGTGCCAAGCATTCTATAAATGCAGGCTGGAGGCATCATGTCCTCTTTGTTGACAAAACTACTTCCATAATAAATTTCGGCCAAAAACTTAAACTATGCGTTATGGGGGTGATCTGAATAGCTGAGCCTAGTGAGGGATGAATATGCTGCCTAGTGTGTCAGAGAGTTAGTGTTTGGAACACCAGTTTGAGGCTGAGGTCATCTAGAGACTGATATCCTGAAGACTTTTCATCATCTGTCATGAAACAATGCAGAATTATCAGTGTAGGTAAGAGATGACAGAGTTGTCTTCTCCTGCCTTCCCCAGAGCTCTGTGCCTGACTGGAATAGTTATCTGAAAATTAAATAGCAGCTTAAAGTAGGCTCTGCAGTTAGATACAGGCATAACTAGTGTGGTGAACAGGACTTGGTGTGGTGCTGTTCAGTGAGGCAGGGGGGAGTTAAGGAGTCCTTGGTGTGCTTGCTGTGGACATGGCATCCCCCACACAGCTGAATGTGTGACACTGTCATCTGTCTTGTTCACAAAATTTAGCATTAGGGTTGAGAACTGGATTTGCATAACAAATGGCAGGTGGGCCTGTTTGGGGCTTTTATTTATTTATTCTTTAGATACATTTCTTTGGCTTAGTGACAGTATTTCCATTGCCTATTAAGAAGTTTAAGTTGTGGGATGTCCTTCCTGTAAGTTCTCAATTTTAAGAAGTGGGCAGCCTACCCTGAAGAGGGACAGTTTTTTTGGTCCAACATCTTTCAAAAGCCCACATTTATGTAAATGAATTCGCCTATACACCTTCCCCCTTCTCAGTTAACTTTGTAAAAAATATAAAGGTCATAGGCAAAGAAATGCCTAGCTTGTATTTTTTGTTTGGCTTTCTGAAGCATTAGATTCAGATTTAACTATCACTAAGTTTTCAGCTCCAGTGTTATGAAAGCTTGTTGAAAGCTTGTTGGTATTCTGTATAGCAGGTCAGCTGTTTTCCATCCTACACATCATACATCCTTTTGGATTTCTTCTCCTTGCAATCTACTTAAGCTGTTTCTTTCAGGATATGCAAATGCACTTGTTGTTATTGAACTGCATAGAAGTTGAATATACTGAAATCCACGATGGAAACATTAATAACAGGGATGCCAATTGGCTCAAAGATGAAATTATCTCCTCATATTACCTGGTTAAGCTATGCAGTGCCCATAGCAGGGCCAGGCCAAGAAGGGGCTGCTCTGGAACTAGTGCTGGAAAGTGTTTTTAGGCTTTTCCCATGCTCAGAGCACTGCATGACTTTATTTCACTTATTGAGTAAGTGTCTGCTAGAGATTGTGCTCTAAAGCAGAGACCAGCCTGCCTTAATAGCGTGCTGGGGGTAGAGGTGAGGCAAACATGGAGACCTCTTGGGAAACCAGGTACAGGATGTTATAATATGAAACAAAACAACAACAACCCCCCCCCACCAAAAAAAAAAAAAAAAAAATCCTGCAGCAGTGGCCTTGGGGGCAGAGTTGGATTGTTTTGACAAGGCTTTACATGTGTCATGGGGAAAATGAAAGGCTGTCATCCTGAGTCTGCAGGGGCTGTCACCAGTGAAGTAGAAAATTTAGGGACTTGCAATATATTGCGGTATAGGCAAAAAGAGAAATGTCTGACTTCAGCTGGGCTTGTGCAGATGCACTGCGTAAATGACAGCGAAACGCTGTTTTATTTGACTTCAAAGAAGTGTCACTCCTGTCTGTGCTCTCATAATATACTTCTTGATGGGTAATGTGTCAAGGGTAGATGTGCTCAAAATAGCTGAGTCTCCTTTGGTTTGGGCCAGGTGGAGCTGCCTCGATCAAAAGCAGGGTTTTCAAATTGCAGCTCAAACTCTGCTTTGCGATTGTTGTCTGGCACTGTCGCTGTCCATCACTACATGGGACAGGCTGTATTGCAGCAACATTAACTCTTGCTTGCTTATAAGTGCATCTAATAAGCATCTCTAATGGTTTGGGGGTTTGAGGTTTCGTTTTTCCAAGGTATTTGGTAAAGATAAAAGTCTGCTTAGTACTGGGATTAAGAATTTGTTTAAACTGCCCATTGAGTTTCCAAATAGGGAGAAGGGGTGGCCACCAAACCACCAAAGAAACCTTAAGCCCTTAATTTCCCTTGAAGTGTCAAGTTATGCTTGCCTCCCGCAGAATTGCCATCAGCAGAGAGCTGCTACCTAGGGGAGAGGGAAGCCTTGCCCTTAAGAACAAAACTAGAGGTTCAGATGGTTTGTGCCAGCACCAAGGAACACTCAAAAATATTCCTTAACTTTTTTTTTTTTTTTACTTAAAAGTACAAGTTTACTTTCCCTGTCAGGCTCCTGGCTCTCCCCATGACAGTTTCCTGCTGTAGCTGGTGGTGAGAGGTGCAAGGGGAATCTGGGGGTGACTCATGTAGCCTGTTTCAGGGGCTTGGGTGGTATTTGGGTTTTCTTCCTGCAGGTCTCTGCTGCAGATAGCCAAATCCCGTTTAAATTTTGGGTTAAGCGTGAATAGTTCCCTGTTGATGCCTGGTGTGGAGCTCCTTTGGAAGGAATTGTACTTCAGTGACCTCAGAACTGCTTGGGGGGGATTATTAGGTTGATGGAAAAGACTTAATTATTGGGTGGGCTGTTAGCCTGCTTTATAGGACAGTGGTTTTACTTTTACTTGCATAGCTTAAATCAGTCCAACAGTCTGCTTTAGTAATATTAACAGTTAGACTGAGGGGGGAAAGATTCTCAAATCCTTCGCTATTTCATTTGGTTTATTCTGTGCTGCAATGGCAAACTTTAACAAAGCCAGTTCTGTCCCCTGAAACGGTGTAAAAAGGAAGTGGAAATGCTGTATTTTGCTACTTTCAAGTGTTTTAGCACAGCTAAAGTACATGCTATTAAAAGACGATTAAACAAATCTGTGCAAACACCAGCTGGTTTGCTGGTAATCAAACGCTCCAGCATGGTTTGAACTTGCAGCGTAGGTAGGCTGGCGATGGCAGCGCTCCTGGGAGCCGCACGCCCTTGGAATGTGTGGGAGGAGGCTGCGAGTGACGCCTCATCCCAAAACTCTGCGGCTCCGCCGGCCCCGGCGCCCGGGATGCTGCAGCCAGGACAGCCAGCGTGACACGCTGTCCAAAGGCTCAGGGCGGGCACAGACCCATTTTTTGGGAGGTTTTCATGTGTTGTGCAAATGGCACTTTATTGAGCTGTGTGCCTTCTGCAGCCTGGTGAGCCTTTGGCGAACTAGGGAACCAGCTGATTCCTCCTCAGCGAGTTGGGAAGACTGACACCTCGGTGCGTTCTTGGAGTGCCAAAGTCGGCTTGGTGAGGGAACAGGCACATTGCTGGTCTGAAAATAGCAGGCAGGGCTGTTAACTGTGCAACTGAAATGTCTTTAAAGTGTTGTGAGCAGGGAACATAATTTAACGAAACTGAACATTACTGTGTGACTTGGATCTCCAAGTACCTGCTTGCCCTAACAAAAAAGAGTTTGACTGCAGTTTCATGAGTAGGGAATACAGTGTAGTGGTTGCAGTATGCCGTGTTGAAGATTTGGGCTTGGTTCTCTGTAAATCAGTTGCTGTGAGAGGTCTTGATCAAACTGTTGCTGCTGCTTGGGCTTCAGTTCCTGGGAGATCATGGGCGTACTGAATTCTGTCAGGTGTCAGACCTGCAGATGGTGATAGGCCCGTTTTGAATGTTAACTTCACTCTGTATTCGTTAGCTCCTGCGTTTTCTTAAATGGAAAAGTACAGGTTGAAACCCAAACTAAACTTTGCATTTTAAAAATCTGAAAGTTTTTTTCCCTCTACATTCTCCTCATGGAAAAACGCCAATTATGCAGCTAACTCTTATTGTTCTAGGCAGGTGTAAATTCCCACGGCAGAAGGTCTGTTTGCGTTCCTACACACGCTTCTGTTGGCTGCGGAGAATGGTCTGTGAAGTGTACTGTGCAGCACATCTTAGTGGGCGAGGACTGCACCACATCACTTCCTAGCACTCATTTACCCTAAAGGGCAGTCTAAATAGAGTGCCACTGGCTCGTTTAATCGAATCACCAAACTAAACAACTCGTTTGTGTGGTGGGAGGCGGTCTCCCAGCTTGGTGGCTTTTGTCCTGTTCCAGAGGCACTGATATCTAGCCACTTGATGATTATCTCTGCATCTGGAAACCCCCTAGGCCTAAAACACTGGTAGTGGTTAGTAAAATGCAGGTGTGAGCCCCATTGCCAGAGCTCTGTGAATGGTGTGTTGCACATGTGCAAGGCTTGCCTGCTCTTTAGGTAAATAAGAATTTGTGTTAAAAATAAAAATGCTGTACTTGTGAAAACTGACTTAACTCTCCCCCCTTGTTTACTTACAGGTAACTCCAACCAGGAATCATGAACTGGCACTTCTCCCTCCTCTTTGCTCTTGGGACTTTAATGTCTGTGTGTTCCCAGTTCAGTTTTTATCCTCTGGAGGAGCTTAGCTCTGATGTTGGAATCCAGGTCTTCAATCAAATAGTGAAAGCGAAGCCTCAGGACAATGTTGTTGTTTCTCCTCATGGGATTGCATCAGTCCTGGGGGTGTTGCAGCTGGGAGCTGATGGCAAGACCAAGAAGCAGCTGACAACGATGATGAGATACAGTGTAAATGGTCAGTGGTTCCTAAGGTGGTTTTGGGTGTGTTTTGTCAGACTCTTCCTGCTGTATGAGATGGCTTTCCGAGTGTGGTAGATTGCATCATGCACCAATTAACTCTGTTTACCAAAAGAACAAAATGGGCACACTTGAAGCTAATTGGCAATTTGAGTATGGACATGTACATATACTCCAACTGGCTTATAAGCAGCTTGGTTAATGACTTCAGGGCCCAAGCTAGAACTGCCTTTGTCCTTGCCAAATTGATTTTCCAGAGCAGTGTGGGAGGTGGTCCGGGGCCAGCATCATGCAGGCAGGCTGCAGTACCCCATTTTGGGCTGTACTGAACAGCCTTTAATGTGCCCCTGCTTAGATTAACAGGACAAGAGAGTATTTATTGGCACCATACTGAAAGCAGTGCAAACTAACCATGCTGTTGATACTTTCACTTCGCTCCTCAGCTTTGTTCGTGTGTTTCTGCTGTCAGGATCCCTGTATCTTGTAGTGCCCTCTTCAGCCATTTCTGCTTGCCTCTGTGCCTGACACTGCATGCATCTGTGTTTACATTCCCCTGCCAATGTCTGCCCCTTGAGAGCCTGTAGGCTGAAGGTTCTTACTGCTTTAATTTGCACGCTGTTTTTGTGAGTGTTTGCCAGCAAGACTTAACGTCTTAGTGCCAGCATTCTCCCTTACTTCCAAGAATAGGAAACCCTCTAAGAGGTAAGTGCATGTGTAAATCTTGAGCAGTGTTGTCATATGACATGTCATTCTATCTTCATTTGCTTTGCTGTTTTGGTCCTGGGTTTAAAGTGCAGGGAAATTATTTGACAGCTTAAGATCTAAATGATGTAGATTGAAATCTCTTCATTGGATGATCAACTTTAGGAACATTTGAATGCTCAAAATATAAGTACTTTGAAAAATTTTGAAGCATTATATTGACTCATACTGTGAGATACAGAGGTTCTCAAACACCTTAAAAGTAGCCAGTACCTTGTTAGAGACTTGTTATGGGATGGGGAGATACCTATCTCATTGCACAGATTTCCTCTGCTCTTGTTCACGATTGCCTTGCAGTTCTTTGGCAACTGCAGCAACTGCTTCTTTGGAAAGATAATACTTGAGAAGTATTTAATTTGTCTTTAGCTGTCTTTTAATGCAATTTAGCAGCTGGAAGCAAAGAGGAGAGCCAGCACCATGAGACCAGCCAGCTCTCCCCGGACCACCAGCAAGTGATCCGTGGACCACAAGTGATCCGTGGACCACCAGTGGTCCACAGAATACAGTTTGAGAACCTCTGTTATGGTATGTTCTCCAAAAGAATTTGCCCGTAGTATTGGAGAGTGAACATTTAGAAATTCATACAAATGGTACTGTTAAAGCACTCATGATACGTGAAACAGCAAAGCCAACTGTGGCTTTTTCTTGTATGCAGCTAAGAGAATAACTGAACTAATTTATTCACTTCATATCTCTTATCTCAAGTTTGTCTACCTCAGGAAGTAGTCTGGAAATGTTTCTGCCTAAATTGTATTGGGAAACGGGGAACCCATTAATAACTCTGAAAAACAGGATTCTGTTCACTATAATGGTTGAACATGAAGTTGCTTGCCTGGCAGTATCTTCCCTGTGTAGACAAGCACTCCTTCATAAGCCATAACACTGGGGAGAACTGGTATGGTGAACATAGCAGTTCTTCTGTGGTTCCATATGCCTTCTCTCATACACACTGAAGGAGCTAGCAAGCACTTGATGCAATCTGCTTTCATGTCCTCAGGATCTTGACTGTAACAAAAGAACCTACTGCTTTCCCCTTTTCCCTTTTTTTAGAGACAAGCTCATGTGTTAAGGGATTGATTCCTGCTTGTAGCTGATTTAGGCTGGGACCTAGTCTTGAAGGAAACCAAGACTTGACTTGCAGTTTATTAAAAAACTATGACAGTTTATTTTACGATAAGTGGAAAGGAAGGATGTCAAAAACAGTTTTTGCTTTACACTCTGAGGTTCAAAACCACTTGTTGTCCAAATCCTGCCGAGCTCTGACTGAGCAGCCTGACCCTTCAGCTTTCTTTGTCACCATTGCAGAACTGACAAGTTATCTGGGCTTATATGATGAGAAGTATTTTGGAACAGTCTGTTCTGTGGAAAAGCATGGTTAGTAGCTCCACGTCAAGACTTGAACCTCAGTGTTACCCCCCAGCACTGTCTGTTGCATTCTGATCAGACACCTAGAGGGGCAGCAGAAATCACAGCAGAGGTCATTTTTTTGCTGGGAAAGAGTAGCAATCTTCAGATGAGAGATCAGAAATGGTTGTTTTGGAAGTCCTCTGAGAGTGCCTGCTTTGATCGCCTTGTCTAGTCCAGCGCTTAATGTCTGACCTTTCATGTCATTAATACCTTGCATATAAAGTAACTGTTCATCAATCTTATTCTAAATGAAACTTGCTGTTCTTTCCAACTAGGAGTTGGTAAAGCCTTAAAGAAGATAAACAGGCTCATAGTCTCAAAAAAGAATAAAGACATTGTAACAATTGCTAATGCAGTGTTTGCAAAGAGTGGCTTTAAAATGGAAGTGCCTTTTGTTACAAGGAACAAAGAGGTGTTTCAGTGCAGTGTCAAGAGTGTGGACTTCGAGGACCCAAACGCAGCATGTGATTCCATCAACCAGTGGGTGAAAAATGAAACAAGGGGTGAGTATTGGTGAGTGCCTCTGTGTGGCAGGGTGGTGCCTGAGACCTCAGATTCAAATGGAAGTGCTGGAGAAAGATGGGGAGATGGAGAAAGCTCTGCCCTGCAGCTAAAACTGTCTTTTAGCAGGCATTAGTGTGGTGTTTCAGAGCTGGTGGGCCAGGATTCAGCAGTCTCACTGCCCCAGCAGATGAACCTACCTTGTGGCCTGGAGGGGATGTGTGCAGTGTGTGTGCCTGTGTCCATCTGCCCTTGGGATCAGGGGGAACTTCTACTGTTCTTTACATTCATACAACTAGTGAGAAATCCAAGCAGAGTTTGGAGCGTGCTTTCTCTTGGAGCTGTGCTTTCCCAAACATAAAAGATACTTTCAGGCAACTCAGGTGTTACACTCAGTAAATCAGACTTATGGAAAGCTGTAGGTCAGTTCAGCACTAAACTCTTGTAAGAAATGACCCTGTTCTTACGACGCAGATTTAGTGGAGGATTCTTAATTGACCCTGCCTTGACAGAACTCCTCAAGCCTCCTGGCATCTAGTCAAGATTGCATGTGCTAAAGCCAAAGGTCACGCTTTGCAACATTCCCAGTCTAGGTGTACCTTTTGGAGTTAAAACCAGTGCCTCCTGGATGTGAGGAGTGTGTTAACGGTGTTGGATGTGGTATGTGTGAAACGAGGCTGTCAGATTCTTTCTCAACCACATCACCAGTTTTGCATAGCAATGTTGCAAGCACCGTGTGAATGGGGAGGTGTTTCAGCTGAAACTATTACCATTGTAACAGTCTCAGATCGGTTTACATGCTGGAAAGGGTAAGGCCTTCTTAGTTGTTATCACACCGGACTATCAGTTAGCAAGATGTGTTTGAATTCCAGTTATTCCAAAAGCTTACTTTTAGACAAAGAATGCCACTGGCTTTATGAATCTTAAATGTATTGCCCAGTGGGGAGCTGGCACTCTCACAGATCAAGAGGTCTAAACTAATGTGTGCTTCGTGTTCCTCATGAGCAGTTGGCAGCGTTGTGACAGCAAACACTGAAGATTTCCCTCATTTCTTCCAGGTATGATTGATCAGGTTGTAGCTCCAGATGACATTGAAGGCAGTTTGACCAGACTGGTTCTAGTGAATGCTGTGTATTTCAAGGGCTTGTGGAAATCACGATTTCGACCTGAAAACACAAAGAAACGTCCGTTTTATGGAGCTGATGGGAAGACCTACCAAGTTCCTATGCTGTCCCAGTTGTCCATCTTCCGCTGTGGTAAGCTCAGTGACTCCCACTGCCACCGACCATGGTTGTAAACTTAGCTCTTTCAATCTGAAACAAGAGTTTGCTGTACACGGGGTGTTTATTGGTGTTGCTTGTTACAGCTGATGTAGGTGGCTTGTGTTCCAGAAGTGTCTGTGCTGCTGTGGGGTATGGGTGAGTTGCTGTGCAAGGTACTTAACGGTTGCTTAAGGTTGAATATTCTGTCAAAGCACGTGCCTTTATCCTCTTGCCTCCCAAGTGGAAAATTTGAAAATCTGAAGTACCCAGATTGAGAAATTCGCATGGAACTTGAGCTTTGCTGTAAGGAAAAAAAAAAAAAAGATACTGATTCCTAAGGAGTGAGAATAAGGAAAAGCTGCCAAGAGAGACAGAACGTAGAGGTTTACCTGGTGATGAGCTGTGTATGAAAGAAAGATTGGAGTAGAATCAATCTATATTTTAATGCATATAAAGAAATGGAACTTGCACAGTCCCCAGTCCTGTGAGAGCCAGAAGAGCACAGGGTTAGTATGTTGGCTATATCTGTCAAGGTGTGAAACAGCTCTTCAGATTGAGTCACAAGTGAAAAGAAGTTCAGCAGGTTCAGCCAGACTTCCATCAGAGACTCTCAGAGCTGACACAAGCAGCTTGATGTGACTGACAATCTACTTCAGAGCTCCAGTGTTGCAGCCCTGTGGGGATTTTAGTGGTCAAAGTAAGATTGATACGCTGATAAAAAAACTTCTGTTGCATCCTTCCAAGAAGTGCTGCTTGGAACTTGCTTCCTTGTGTGCTAAATAAAATCTGAGGAATAAGTCTGAGAGTACAGCTTGCTGTAAATCCAAAAACCAAGACCCACTGTGCTTTTAAATGCCCGGTTTTACTGTCAGTAGTGCTCACCTAATACTAGTAATTTTTGTTGAAGTAGACAGCTGTGACTTTCTGTCCCAAACCTATATGATAGAGCAGATGTAATTTGGTACTTCAGGTGACTGCTGAAAGTGTGAGTAGGAGGAGGTGGGGAAGCCTGCTGCAGTACGTACTAATTTGTGGAGTTTTGGAGAAGTTTATAACTTAAGATGGGGTTTAGCAAGACTATTTTGAAGGCTTTTGACTTCTGATGCTGTTTAAACTCTCCATTATGTTGGCCTACGTTTAAGCTAGAAAAGCTATTAAGGGCTAGAAAGGAACAAAAGAAATACTGCTGAGTTAGGGCTCACTTTTGTTTGTAAACCTCTGGATTTCCTAACACAGGGCTTCTGTTTCATCTGTGCTTGCAAAGGGATCTTTAAAAGTTTAAATTTCTTAAACATCTCCAATCCCATGAGCTGACTGAAGTGTTTTGGTCTGTAGGCTCCAGTTTGAGAGCCACTGCCATAATAAAAGGAAGTAATGAAAGTGCCAAGCCTGACACTATTCCTGCAAAATAAGTGTGATGCTGCCAGTTTTGTAGCAATATGAGCTCAGTCAAGGCAGGCTGCATGGCCCTGGCAACAAGATTAAATTAGTAATGAAGCTGTTGATTTCTCAGCTTGGGCTGATAAGTGCAGGTTTAGATGAAGAAAGGGGAAAGATAATAAGATCTTGCTGCTATCCAAAAACTTTGCCTGAAATCCTGTCTGTAGTTGAACTTACAAGTTTTCACTTGAAACTACTATAAAAAGCATTTGCTTCCCAGCCACATGCCAGAAATCCCACAGGAACCAAAGGGAACTTGGAAGACGAGAGAGAGAGTTGCTCAAAGACAGTCTTCCTGACACTTGCTGTAACTTGGAGGTGTTTGCTATCTCACTCCTTCTCATCTAATTGGCATCATGCACTGCCTCGAAGTGGCTGCTTTCCACTATCTTGAAAGACTTAAGGCCGCTTTCTAATCAGATTCTTATTCAGCAAGAAAATTAAGTAAATGCCACAGACTACTTCAGACAGGAGCTAGGAGCTCTTGCAATAACTCTCAGAGGAAAAAAGCTTGTCTACAAGATCTCTTCAGCTTGGGAAGATGCTTTTCCTTGCTTTTTGTTTCTCAGGTAAGATGGACACTTAAAACTGTAGATTATGGCTCACTAGATTTGCTTTTTTTTGTTTGTTTTTTGGGGGGTTTTTTAGGTACTACAAGTACTCCAAATGAGCTGTGGTATAACATCATTGAGCTGCCCTACCATGGTGAGATGATAAGCATGCTGATTGCGTTGCCTACTGAAAGCACAACGCCGCTCTCCGCTATCATCCCCCACATCAGCACGAAAACAATAGGAAGCTGGATGACAACCATGGTAGCAAAAAGAGTGCAGGTTATTTTACCAAAGTAAGCACTGATGTAATCCACTTCTCCTTCAGGGAGTGTTTTGGGGGTCATTTATGTGTATCTCGTCTGATACGGGGTGACTTTCCTGATGCATTAATTTTTACCTTTTTTTTTTTTTGTTCCATGCTAGATTCACAGCAGAAGCAGAAACAGACCTGAAGGACCCTTTGCAAGCACTCGGTATTACAGACATGTTCGACCAGTCGAAGGCAAACTTTGCAAAAATAACAAGTAAGGGTTTGTTTGTTTGTTTGTTTATTTGTTTTAATTCGTGGTGGTCCTTCATGGTTCCTAACACTGAATAAAGCGCTGCTTTACCAAAGCAGTTTTGTCTGCTCTATGTTGGCTGTGTTACTATGACACTGGAGCTGGGTGTTATGTTGTAGCCAGCCAGGCATGACTGTTTGCTCCTGCTGAACGTTGCAGGAGCTCTTTTTTCTTCCCCTTGTCTTGCATTGTAGCAGTAAATCACGGTGGGCAGTTTCTTAAGATTTAATGGTACAGCCTGAGGGGTCTCAAGCATTGCCTAAAATCTGTGGCAAGACTTATAACACCACCAAACCTTAGATGTAGCAAATACTGTGACTGCAATATCTAGGTTTCCCTGAAGTATGTGTTTAATGACTCTTTTTCTTGAGCTCTGTAGGAACGCTCAAGGATTACATTCACACTTTTAAGGGGCTGGACCAACCCAGAGCTGTAAATATTAGTATCTGAAAATGGAGTATAGACACTTCTGAACTCATGGCTGTAAACTGTCATCTTATTTCTCTTCTCTGCTTTTATTAAACTCCTGATTAGTGTCTCCAGAGTGATCTAACAAAAAAGCCTGCCTCGTGCTGGCTTAATTTGAAAACAAACTCCTGTGTTTGATTGAAAGCAAGGTGTGTTGCTAAGCGCTTTTTCCCCCCTCTCTGACATTGAGATAAGCGTCTTAAATTCAGGAAGCATATTTTTTTCAATTGCCTTTTTTTATTTTAATTAAAACTAAAAATGGAAGCAAACTTCTTAAACCATCAAATCAGAAAACCTAGTAAATGGGGAGGGAGGGGAGTAAGATAGGTTATTTCCTGTTTTCCAGTTACCCAGTGACTGTATTCAGAGATGTTACCAGTAGAGTTCCTCACTGCAGCATCAGGATTTCGGCAGCTTTTATTATTCTGAGCCGTGCTGGCATAGCATTTAGCTACGGGGTAGTTCAGGACCCCTTCAGGTAGTTTTACTGGAAGTGCTGTTCTCCTTGGCTTTTTCAGGAACAGAAGGTCTTCACGTATCTAATGTTCTGCAAAAGACAAAAATTGAAGTTAGCGAAGATGGAACCAAAGCTTCTGCAGCAACAAGTAAGCAACTGCACTGATGACTGTCAGACTTGGGAAAACTCCCTTATAAGGCTATAGCACTAAGCAAAGATAGCCCACTCAAAGACCACTGCAGGACTTAGACTTAGGTGATGGGGTTTATGTAATTTCTCAGGAAAATCCCAATTTTCCCACGTTGATCACTGTAAGAAATGCCAACAGGCTTACTTCTAGAGAAGTGTCTTCTGATAGCTTTGACCACTCATATAATGTCTGGCTATCCAGGAGACAGAGAGGACTAAGCTACTGCTTGCTCTGGGTGACAGCCCAAGAGTTCCAGCTTTCTATGGGTCTTGTGTTGTCTTTTTAATATGCATCCTGTAAGAGTATCATGTGACCTGTGTGGCTTTAAATATCCAAATTGATAGGTCTTAGGCATTTTTCTGCACCTGTGCAAGCCTATATGTATACACACACACACACACACATATATATATATACACATAAGTGTATATACACACTAGGAAACTGTTAGAGTGTATCGTGTGTTGTCATGCTTGATTTGTCTCACTCTGAGTCTTATCTTTCCTGCAAGCTGCAATTTTAATAGCCAGGTCATCTCCTCCGTGGTTCATAGTAGACAGACCATTTGTATTTTTCATCCGGCACAATCCTACAGGTAAGCAGCATTTGTGGGTACTTTTTGGCTTGGCAGTTGGATGTCAGTTATGTAACAGTGACAAAAGAAGCCTGGAGCTACTGAATAACTGTTTAAAAAAAATAAACCTGCAAGTATATTTGTATGCCTTTAATATTAGATTATTTGACTGGGAATACAACTCAGAACAGGGTGAAAAATACACACTGGCTGCGAAGTTAACAGAAGTGAGCGTGGCAGGTTTATGGGTGCAAAAAGAAGAGTCTCTAATAGTCAGAGTTCCTCTGAGGGCAGAGGAAACAACTTTTCACTGATAGTGAATTGGTGAATAGGACCCAGCTTTCTGATGGACAGTCAGATATTCAGGGCAAAGGCATTACAGGGGCTTCAGAGACCTAGAGCGTTGCTCCAGCCTGCTCTGCACAGAAGTGAGCACTCAAATAGAGTGGTCGTGGCTTCTCTTTGCACTGATTCTCCTAAAGCAGAGTTGTCCCGTTTACTTTGAGTAACTTGTCTGCTTCTTGCAGTGACATGTGTGATGGATATGTTAGTTAGCAGGGAGCAAATGCAGCTGCCAGCACTGGGGGAAGAGTAGGCTCCTGGCAGCAGTCCCCATCCCCAGGCTCCACAGAGCATCAACAGAACTGTGTGTCTCCAGAAATATGAGCTGGCCACCTATCCAAACATATGCTCACAAAATTGAGGGAGGCTAGACAAGACTGACGAGGTGGCTTGGCTGTGCTCTGTGGACTTCATGCTTTTATGGAAAAAAACCCTCTATTTACAGACTATGGTAATCCTTGTTTTTGTTTCATCCCTCAGGTACAATCTTGTTTATGGGACAAATAAACAAACCTTGAATGTGGAAAAGACTTTCTTCAAGAAGTAAACAGGCACACCCCTGTTCTGTTAAATATTTTGTACACTACTCTTTGACTTCACTCAAGAGCTAGTTTTAACCACTGACTAGGTTTTGAAACAGGAGTCTACATAGTTCTGGCTTTGTGGGGGAAAAATACGGATTGAAAACTACAGTATCTCTTCAAAATGTCTAAAAGATTCCCTAAACTACTGAATGGTTACCTATGCTAACAGCTTTTGAGCTTTTTCTGTATCTACTAAGAATTTTATGTATGGCTTTTTTGTGAGAGGATTTTAACAAAGAATGATAAACGTTTCTATTAATGTTGGTTTCTTCTTGTGTGTGGAAAAGGTCTAATTTTGTAGATACCACCTATCAAGATCACTTTTGTTTCTTGAGTATCTTGGTACCTGGATGTTCTTGGTAGAAATAGAATAAAAGTTCTAGCAGTTTTTATATAGTGCATGTATCACTGAGAGTTTTAAAACTAATGTGGTGTTCAATACACATCGCATTGTCCTGTCTTATTGTAATGTAAACTTGTCATTGCTAGTATACACTTTCTATTGGATTTAAATTTTATATTTGTTTTTGTACAAAGGAAAAAATAAAAGTGCATTATGAACAGTCAGTTGTGGGTCATGGATGTGCTCGTGGATATTTGGCTCCAGGGCCCTGTGAACTACTTGAGACTTACTTCTAAGGAAGGTGAAAGGATGGTGGTTTTGTGAGCCCTTTCTAGTGTGTGGGGGGGGTGGTTTGGGGTTTTCTGTGTATGTTTTCAGCTGGTTTGAGGTGTTTTGGGGTTTTTTTTGTTTGTTTATTTTTAGTCCATGCTGCTGATTACCTTTTTTTGTTGAAGTCATTCTGCTGTGGATGAATTATTCGTAAGTTTAGTATCTGAAGACCAAACTCTATTTCCTGTGTCCAGGTTACTGCTAAATCTGCCCTGTGAGGGCATCTCAATGCACCTTTGGGACCTTTCCTGCTGTTCCCTCTGGTGGAGGTTATATGCACACTGGCATCTCTTCGTGCCCCTTGCAGGACTCCCCTGAGTGTGAAACTCCTCAAAAGATGAGCAGTAAATCCCTTTGGCTCATCACAGGTGTTCTTTGTTTGAAAGCAGGTTGTGCTGCTCCTGTGGCAACTCAGGGATTTGGGTGGGAAAGGTAAATCTTTGATGTCGGCTGCTTCTCCTAAGGGCACACTGGCAGGGAGAGGAGCCTGGCTGCTGCTGGTCTGGGGGGAGAAATTCCTTCACTCAGCCCTAGTGTAAGTATGATGACTGCTGCACTTCATAAGCTGGAGGGTGAATGAACATTGACCTTCTTTGTCAGGTAAGACTACAAGGCGAAGAGAAAAAGCTTCCAGCTGAAAATACCTGAATGTCTTGTGAATGGCCAAGTCCTAACCCGGTACAAAACCTGGGGGGAGAGCTCATAATACGCTGCCAGATATTGGGCCAAACTGCTGGCCTCTCTTTTCCTGCTTGAGTGGAGCACTGCAGTTGTCAAGAAGAATAAATCTGCTGAGCTGTCTTTTATGGGATGTATTAGCTGCCTACCACCAAATCCTCTTAAGCTGGGAGAGGAGTGCTCCTTCTGCAGGCTGAGGGCTGGGTCTCCTGGACTTGCCTAAGAGGTGCATGGAGGAACTAGCCGTGACCTAGTTATCTTCCTGTTCTGTTGAAGAGAAAGTGAGCCATGCAGGTGAGGAAGGGGGGAAAAAAAAAAAGGGTAAAAAAAAAGAGCCCCAAACAAAACAACTAAAAAATTACGTGAGTAATGTGTAACTAAAGATTCTGGTGCTGAGCAGGAGAGCTCTCCTCACTAGCCTGGCCAGACTTGCCCTCAATTCCTTGTATCTCACGGAGGTAAGGAGCACAAGTACTAACAGAATTGTTACTGGGTTGTGTATGACTACAGTGACACTTGCATTGGTTTGTCTTGAATCTAGTTTGGATATGGTTCCCTCTGCAAAATTAGAGAAATGTTGTCTCACAGAAACTATGTAGCCAGGACCACCTGAGCTAGACTTGAGAAACCATGATGTGTGTGAGAAGTGACTGCTGGGGTGCAAGGCATCATCTTTGGGCTCTGGAGCAGTGTGGGGTTGTATTTCAGAGTAACAGCTGCTATTTTGGTACCAAAATTGCAATGTGAGAATTTTCCAGTTGCTTCTATTTAATGTTTGTGGTGA